>NC_064641.1:129546944-129846944 GCF_023864345.2 Schistocerca serialis cubense | reverse complement strand
ATATTTGCACTGCACTAACCATGAGGAAGTACCGTCGTAGACTGATGCCCCAGAATACCACACACTCGTTTCTAGCAGCATTTCTGATACCTAACTGTAGCGGTTCACGTTGGTGTCTGCTAAGTAGTCACCCAAGAATAGCAGAATGATCATCTTGCCATCAGGGTGTTGACGATAGGTGACCTCAGGGAATGGGTAATGCTGGATCTGTGGCAATTGTAAAACCAGACGATTGGCATCTTTTATGAGTAACTCAGTCTGTACAGAAAAGTCGGCCAGTATCTGTATTCAGGAACCATTGAGGCTTCAGAATACGTCGTTGGTAGTGTTGGCAGCAGGAGGCTGGCGCGGACTTGTTGAGTAGGCAGTGTCAGAATAACCTGCCACAGAGAAGCAGCCTCCCTCTAGTGCTTCCGCCAGACCGGGAAATCATCATTCGCACTGGGCGTGGAGCAGGTCGAACTCAGGACTCTGGAGAGGTCGGAGGGGCACGCACTGACTGGTGTACGCTGAACAGACCCACTGTAGTGGACCCACTTCTACGACAGAGAGCCACTGAGACTCCATCGGTTCTGAGCTGGAATCAATGCCAAGGCTGGAGTTAAGGCACAGCACGGTGCCGGCGGCAGTCACATCAGAAGTCCACTCTGACGTCAGGACATGAAAGATATAACTCCGGGTGGCGAGACCAAGCTGTAGGCATCTTGTGAGAAAATGTCCAGCTTGTTGTCACGTACTCATGACATGTGCTGCTTCAGGCACTGCATGACGAGCAGCGAGCCTGTTGTAAAGCAGCTTGTGGAGTGCACGACGTTGAGGTAGCAGCAGTACAGTCCCTGTCACTAGATTTTCCTTACTGGCGGCCTACTTGTGATTCGGTCTAGCGGATGCCGCAATGAATGACCCAACAGCAGCAATTTTCTGAGCCTATGCCCACTAAATGGAAATAATTCGTGATCTACGTTAAAACTATCTTTTTTAGGGGTATTTTAGCAAATAATTTTTTCACAAGTAGTTCCCACAAAACATTGATATCTGTACAAGATCTTTGTACCGCACTTCAGATCCACAATCTATGCTGAACAGCATTTGTTTGTTCATGGGAGACAGTGGATTATGAATTGAACGGTTTCAATATACGGTCAAGGTAATCAAAATATTTACTATAGGTGGTTTTAAGTTTCATGGTTTGTTTGTATTATCACATGCAATTAAAACATATTTTTCCGTAACATCCTCACCTATTTTCTTTCTGGTCGCTGATAAACAACAAATTGGTCAGGATGTATAAACAAGCTATACGAAACACACTGTGTTGTACTAATGTAGAGTGTGTACCAATTTGCACGAATGATCGTAGCTTTTCACAACGTTTTGAGACACCGAAACAAATTTTTCAATACGTGAAAGCTGTAAACAATGATGCGTGTATTTTGTTTACCTTCAATACTACAAATATTTTGTGTACCGAAATTCTGAAGCTCTTATTGCCGTCTTAAAAAGAATTATGTTCTTTATTTAAAACGATTCGACAGCTTCCAAAATAAAGGGAATATGGAACTAAGCTTTTCAAATTATGCATTGAAACCTGTTGGAATATAGGCAAGGAACTGTCAAAAATTTGAGATTCCAGACTGAAAGCAGAGCACACTTTCCCTCTCATCATTTTATACTTAAATTTCAGTGCAAACGTAAGGGAGCTATTTCGATAAACGTAATTTCCCAATTTTTCTATTTTCTGCAAACAATTTCTCTGCATTATTTATCGTGCGAAATGTTGGCGTACTCTTTTGTAAACGCTCTCTATGACGTAGAAATAGATCACTGCATTTGGGAAAAAATGCTTGAGTTTCGGTAATTACAAGTATTGCGAATATTAACTAAACAAACAACTAAGTCCATCTTTGTATATTATCGATCATTCAAAACCTTTTTTCAGTAGCATCAAAACAGTTAACGAAATGTTAGAGGTGTTGAGTTTACGCTAAAATTGGATAGAAGAGACGCCTGTTACTGGATATTATCATTAGGTGGAATATAAAATTTATAAGGCAATTCTGTTAATTTGCACCCGTACACAGACGGATGTATATTCATTATGCGAGAATCACTTAGCCGTTGTTGAGGCGCTGCTTTGCGGAGGCAGCACAATCAGAAGAGAACCGCGGAGGGGACGTTTGATTTCGGCGACGGCTAAGTTTCGGCACAACTTGTGCAAAAGCGAGATGTCAGCATCACAAATAATCCCATTAACGCATAAATATGAGAGCCGTCAGCTCTGCGTAAACGCTTTGTAAGCACTGCTGCCTTTCTTCACGCCCTCGGCTTTACACACTGTGAAAGCGTTCGAAGTGAATTAATGATTAAACGCTTAAACATTTACCGAGCGCCGTGTAGCGTGAAGTATTTATGGAACGAGCCTTTCTCCCTCACTTTGAAAAATAAGTTTAAGTGAGCGTGGGAAACGTCCGAGCAGCTGCGGAACGCTGACCCGCAATCAATACAGCGGGATGTTTTATAAATGAAGCGGCCGCTTGCCGAGCCGGAGGATTTGACGCAGCGGCGAGGCACGCGATAAGCTCGGGCCGCCTTTCTCAGTGCCAGACCTGTCTAACAAACGAGAAATACAAATAGTGGGTGTGCCTAGTACTGTGTTTCCAACTGATTCGTTCTAACGCCCTTGCTGCTCTACATGGTAAAGCTAGAAAGTTGCCCTCAATTGGAAAGATCGTTTCAGCCCTACAATGCTTTACTAAGTATGCCGCCATCGTAGCCCATATGCACATGCCTGCTTACGACATTGGAATTAACTCTCTCCGCCTGCTGTAAGGGACGCGGAGTTTAACAAGGGCTACAACTCATTTTGGGGAACACTGGATATTGTCATTTCCCACTCAGGTACGTTCTTTTGTTAATTTTAGTTGCATCAATTATGAATCTTTTATTATTACTATCACCATTTAATGCTCGTGTGCTACAAAATATTGTCTTGACTTGCTAAAGATGACTTATTAGATGTAAGAAAGGGTCTGTGGCTCTGCAAATAATGAAACTTGTGGTTAGATAATGCAATAAAAAATACTTCTGTAAGGTGTCCTGACACTAGCGCTAAAGTCACAACTGGGTTGTAACAGTTCTCAGATACTTGGAATAAAATAAAATAAAATTATAGTACATAATTTTATCATTCTCCTACAGTTCTTTTTCAGATGACATGAGCAAATAATTATTGCAAAATGTACATACATGCAAACAAAAAAACAAGATTTACAGAGAGAATTTGTTATTTGGCCACGTCACTGTAAACAAAGAATTTTGGACACCTCATATCCATAAAACTTAAAAGTCACTTACATCAGTTAAAATTCCTAACGCCACAAGACATCCCACCAGATGCGACATCAGACCACTCCATCAGGCATAACTGAGTAAAGTCAGAGGCAATCTTTCTATCAGATCAGTCGACGGCGTGAAAGTGGGAATAGTAAGTTAGAGCGGGACGAAATGCTAGGTTCTGCTATAGTGATTTTTAATGAATAACAGTGACATTACCGTTCATCCACCGTTAGTGATGTTACTGGAATGTGGAAACATCAGGGAGCTTGAAGGATACCTGGCGACAACTACCAAAATGTGCTTTGGTAACAATGACGTTTAGTGGAATTGTTGAAATAGTATGGAGTTGTTTTATTTGATTTGAACTCGGAAAGTATGTTCAGGTCGACGAGAGTTGAGCATAAGCGTCAATACATTTCAGATAACGGAATTCTTTCCCAAAATGCAGTGGCAGTTAGTTACTGGACCTTTTCATCATTTTAATTACAACTAGTGTATCTATGGAAAGGAATGAAAGCACTTAGAATTACTAAATGTTACGTAAGGCGCTGATATTCAGATGTACACATAAAAAAAAATGTACTTCATTGTAAGTCGCCATTCGCCAAATAGCAACATATCTTTGGAAAAACCAGTAACAATAAATTTCGTATCACCCTGATCACATCTCACAGCTTAGGAAAAGGCGTAACAGAATCGGAATTCAAAAGGCTAAAAGTTGCTACTGTTGTTACATAATAGTTTTCGAAAGCGAGTTACTGTCTAGGAAATGGAAACGACACGTCATTTCAAACCATGAATTGTACCCTTAATAGCTTAAGAATACATATTCTGAACAGTCACACCCAAAGAAGCAAGAAAATTGTGTATGAAAAAAAGCAAAATACCCAGGGAAATATTTGCACCCATGACCGGAGAACACTACATAATATATAAATTTGAAGATTATAAAAATACAGAACACAAATCGAAGAAGAGAAAAAATATAGGAAAACTGTTGGTAAACATTCTGCTCATAAGCATACCAACAGAAACGGGAAAGACATAGAACAATGTGATAACCACAACACAGTCATGAAGTCCACCTCCTTTGAGAGAAAATCTAAGAAGCTAATGACGTGGCTGTCACCAAACCCAGTATGTGGGGAAAAGCAGCTAGACCACACAGCAATAAGCTGAAAGTCATCGAAAGGAAATAAAGAACGTCAGAGTTATAAAATCCACAAATATCGAATCGAATCACCACATCTCTGTAGCTAACATTAGGATTAGGCCTGACGTACGCAGTAAACACAAGAGACAAAGTAAGACCCTAAAATACGACCGTGATAAACTGCAACCAGGAAAACGAAAGGCAGGACTTCAAAACCAGGAATTTCAAGCATGGGATGATCTTAGAAATGGCACATCGAAGCAGCAAGCAGAACGGCACCACCTACCACACGTAAAAAACACACATGATAGAATGGTCAATGTGACAAGGCTCTACAAGAAAGACAGAAATCATGTAAAAAAGTGAAATGCAAAGAGAACAGAGAAATAATATCAAAAAACTAAAAACCCGCCTCGATTGCGAAAAAAGTACCTAGTAACACTTAACACTAGGTGCTGTTTTCGCAATCGAGGCGGTTTTTTAGTTTTTTGATATGTTAACCAACGATTGCGACGTTGAAAGTTCTTGAACAGAGAAAAAGTTCTACAAAAGAGAAGAGAAGTCACCAGAACTTTTAAGAGAGAGAGGAAGCTTTTCATCATGAATGAGCTACATCAAATCAATGAAGATTTCACGAGGCATAAGACGAGAAATTACTACTAACTATTTAAGAAACAACTAATCAAATTTACACCGCCAAAATTAAAGCTAATGAGCCCAAAGCTAAACAATTGGCCCATTGTAAGGTCTCATCAGGAAAGAGCGTTGTGTCCCATATGGATTGGTTTTGTGCCTCTGCGACGCAAACCCCTTTCCGAACCGCAGTAAGGAGAAGGGCCTTGAGAGGTCTTGGCAGGTAATATATGCTTATGGAGCCTATTTCGTATCGTTTGTGCTGACACCTGTACTCATGCTGCTGTTCCGAACTGCCGCCCTACACATGTAGCATTGTGCTAATGATTTTTGCTTCCTATTGTACACTGGTATCGGTTCTGCATATATTCCAGAGACATCGCTTTAACTCACAGTGGCATTTGCTGCGACGCCCTCCTATTTCATTCCCTGTTTCTCCTAATAACACACAGCATAAATACTGCAATGTATACAGGTGACACGGTTGTCATAGACTACACACACTGACCTCCGCCGTAGAATATCGTAACGTATTTTTGGATAACAACGTTCAATATTAAAGTTTTAACAATATGTAACATTTATTTTGACTACTGTATTTTCATAATGTTAATAAAAATATCAGTGACACTTTTTGGGTCTTAACTATTAATTTGAAACGAAGTGACATTTTTGCATCAGGTCTTTTTTCTTGAGTGGCGTTGAGTCGGCAGGCAGTATGTCTGGGTGGTATCTACTGATCATACCTCAGAGCAAAGTCCCGAGTGATCTCCCAGCAATCGTTTGTTGTAGCGAAGTGTGCTAGTAAGATTACGCATTTCCCGTGGCGGTCCTTTCATATAATTTGCCAGCTTCGGTTCTTCATTTTGCAAGAATAACTGTTGAAAATGTAGTGATATTAAAAATTTGTGCAATGCCCGGGCTCGAACCTAGATTTCCTGCTGTACGCAAGCAGTTGGCGTAACCATTTTACTGTCAGAGCACGACCCATGCGCGAATCAAATTTTCATTATCACTAATGTTTCCATCTACTATTACCGGCTACTACCATCATAGGTTTTTCCACATGGAATGTGGGATTAGTACCGCTGAGGATCTGGAATCGCTCAGAAACGGTGGCTTAGCGCGCCGCAAGTGATGTTTATCACGTTATTAAATACATTAGGTGAATTGATTGATCGGAATGAAATTATTGAAGGTGAAACGACGTGAAATGATATCGGTGCACATCATTCAGAGATGCTGAACCCGCCCTTTAGTGAGTGTGTAGTTACAACGTTTGTTAGAGACTGGAACTCAAGCCATAATTTACTATTTATCGCAAGCAGTAGTCTTAGGCAATTAGTCTATCTGGCTCTCCATCAAACTGTTCCTCATCAGTGGCATTACCACGTTCTCCACGAGAGAACATCTGCGAGTAGTATTCAGAAATCATAGATGGGAACATAATGTACAATGTGAGTTTAACTGAGGTCTATTGGTGTGCTCAGATAGGATAAGGCGATTGCTTGTGAAATCTGTATATGATTTCTGGTGTGGCACGTATTGTCAGGATAAAGTTTCAAGTTCCACCATCAGTCCATCTTCATTAATTTCGTCTTCATCAGTCGATTCATTAAATTTGGTTCGATTCATAATCAAATTTTTTTCAGCAATTTTTCTTGCTGTAGTATAGCGCCCTCCTTTCGCGCAGTAAGAACACAATGTTACTAATAATGTTCCTTACTGGACTAATCGTTTTTCGACTAATGTTTAGTTCAACAATATATGCAAAACTCCGTGTCCTATTGAATAATAAATGTGGGGTTATTTTGACTGGCACCTCCACTGTACTACTATCGTTCTGGCCTAAGATAAAGCACGTTCTCGTTGTCTTCCTAGTCTCTATACCTAATTACTTAGTGACAGTGTCGCTTGAAGCGTCATTGTAAGGGGAAACGCTTTCTCTCACTGATGCCAGACTGGGGTCTGGGGTAATCTTCGACGGATACGTTGCATTATTTCTTAGGTCAACAAATATCCAAACTCATGAACATACTAATATTTCCGTTCATGAAGTCAAAGGTTTTTCTATGACTGAGCTTGACCTTTTTTTGTCGATCACATGTAGTAGCGTTGCTTACGCAACACTGTTGTAAATGTCTCTACGTTGACATTCTTACCATTCTCCTCAAGAAGTTCCACAACTGTACTACTTCAGGTACCTCCAGGACAGCATTTTCTTTGTTTTTACGTTTGACGAGATATCTTACACTATTAACTTTCCGTAGCTGGCCACTTCTGTGGCCTTTAGTCAATTCTATCTTCATCTTCGTGTCTCTAACTTCGTCAGAGGTAAAGCGGAATATGCTGCACAAAGGCGAAATTTCCCAGTTAGAATCACGCTCTGTATACTAACAATGACAATACCATGTTGGTTTATGCAGAATTTAAAATTTTTTACCACCATTTCTGTTCTAACATTTTTGAATACATAATTTAGAGTAATAACCCTGTTTCATATTCAGACCAACTGTTAAGTAGAAAAGTGTTTTGCTTCAGGATGCGATGTTTCGTACATATTACTGGTAGTGTTCATTGTCGGTTTTCAACATTAAATATCATTGACCAAAACCGATGTTCTGAGAAAATACCAAAGAAATCATTCCATGACCATCACATCTTCCATCAAACTTTACTGTCACCAAACCACTTGCAGATAACATAATTCGCCAGGTATTCACCAGTTTCATTGATATATCCATTTACCACTGCATCGCTGACGGAGGACTTGGCGCACGTCACTCATTTGAATCTGCTCAGTTGAAATTGAGGATTCCTACAATGATATCTCGTTATATCTTACGGAGTCTTCTCACACCGACATTAAGCTTATCCTGTGAAGCTGAAAACTTTTTCCCGGCAGTCTAGTCAGACATCACAGACAGAGGAATCAGTGAATTGTCTCGTGACTCTACGCCACATAAAACTTTGTCGTTGTTGTTAACCCAGCCGGTCTCCCCAAACTGGAGATAATCGTTGCTGGTTGAATGTTAGCTCCCGGACTATCTGGCAGTCGTGTAACGTTGTAGGAATCGCGCAGAAGTTGTGCCAGGGCCATTGTCTCGTTGGAAAATGAAGAAACTGAATTTAACTTGGGTCAGTATATAAATAAAGTGAATGACATTAGCAGGCACTAATAGATTCCCATCTACTTCTTTCTTGTAAGAATGATAAGTTGGCTTAGCCCTTCCGCTCTTACTGCTTCATTGATAGCTGTTTTCTCATTTGTTCTAGATTCTAAGACCCCACGCATTTCTATCATATAGATATTCAGTTTCTGAAAGTCGGATCACGTACCTAACTAATTAGTATCCGTGTTTGTGCTTACTGATCTGTAAACATTGTCAAGCCTTATTGTGCAGGTAATTAACTGTTCTGTGTAATTAATGGGTATACAATTACTCTGCTCAGGTGGACTCACAGATTTTTATGATAGAAGTAATGCTAAACGCAAAATGTTGCAGAAAATAAAATAGCCTCCCACACATAATCAAACTAATGCGAGATAGAATAACAACAAAAATTTCCGTGATTCTACTGGGTTCACTTCTGCTCACAAGGTACATAGGAGAGTACATTTTATAGTTAATATATTTAAAGTCATTGTGTTAAGACCTCTTTCTCTAGTGATTAATATCGTCATGCTAATGCACCAACGATAGATATTACAGGTATTAGAAAAAAATGGATCATTTTAGAGGTAATCTTTGAAGTAGCATTCAAATTAATCACAAAAAAATGGTTATGAGTGCGACTGTTTGGTAATTCAGTGGTTAATAAAACCCACCTTAAAACACGAAATGAATTTGGAGAAAGAAACATACAGTTTAAGTAAAGAACTAAATCAAGCAACCCACATTTGAAAGCTCTGAGCAACTGTCATATATTTTTTCATTCAGTATAACCCGTCTAGTATAAACTCTCAGCTGCTTCAATTGCTAGTTTTGAACCATGTAACTAAGTTTTTACAGTGGCAAATCAGATTTACCAATCTTAGTGAACCTTATATAGAGGGTGTCCATAAAGTCCCTTTACGACTTCAAAATTTTATTGCAACGACAGTTGTAGAAATATTGTAACAAAATTTCTTTTGTTGTAATCACTGTTTACTAAAGTTTTTATTATACTAAAATATTTTGTTTCAGATACTCTGTTGATGGAAGGAACTGAACCTCCATAAAATGGAAACTCCTCAAGAGAAGGCACAATGTGTGTCCTGGTTTATTCAGACAAAATCGGATGTTCAGACTCAACGAAACTTCAGAACGAAGTAGGGAAGAGATCCACCATCGCGCCCTTCAATCGGTGCATGCACAAAAAAATTATGGAGAGAGGGACAGTGTTGGATAAAGGGACGAGCGGATGACCGAGGACATGCGAGGGAAACATCGATCGCGTTTTAAACGTCTTCACTCGTTCACCTACGAAGGCCATCCGCACTGCTGCCAGACAGTTGCAACGACCACGTTCAACTGTGCATAACGTCCTCCACAAGAACTTACGATTATACGCTTACGAAGTGTAACTTTTACAAACACTTGAGCCAAATGACTAGCCGAAACGGACATAGTTGGCACTCAGCATGCTGGAACGCCTTTCAGAGGATAGATGAAGCTTTCCTCAAGCAAGTTTGTTTCAGTGACAAGGCAAATTTTCATGTTTCTGGGACATTAAACAGACACAATGTGAGAATCTAGGGATCTGAACACCCCCATGTGACTAGGGAGCTTCCTCGGGATAGTCCAATAGTGACTGTGTGGTGTGGAATCACGTGCAGCCGAATAATTGGTCCATTTTTCTTCAGTGAGTCAACAATTACTTACCTCGACCTTCTGACCGAATATGTAGCACCACAATTGATTGACTTACAACCAACTATCATTTTCCAGCAAGGTGGTGGACCACCACATTGGGGACTGCATATTCGTCGGTTCCTCAATGAAACATTCCAGACAGGTGGATTGGAAAGGATGGGCCAATTTCTTAGCCACCGCGTTCGCCAGGTATCACTCCCTTGGACTTTTTTAAAGGGGGTATGTGAAAGATATCGTGTATCAAACACAGATACGGGACATTGCTGACTTGAAGCAAAGGATTCGTAATGCCATTGCACCGCATTGATGACGCTATGCTACAGCGAACGTACCAAGAAATCGAGTACCGTACTGATGTGCTTCGTGCAACTAAAGGCACCCATATGGAGGTCTATTAAACATTGTCAAAAAACTTTGATAGACACTGATAACAGTAAAAGAAATGTTGTTAAAATATTTCAACAACGGCCGTTGTAATAAAAGTTTGAAGTTTAAAGGGACTTTATGGACACCCTGCACTTCTGTGAACATCGTGAAAAAATGCTATAGTTATGTTTGACGTTTTTGACTTTAGGTTAATTTCTTATTTTCAGATAGGAAATACGCGAAAAGGAAAAATGACACACTTCTTAGACAGTTTCTTAAGTTTAGGAACAATGAAATTAAACAAATATTCCTTAGACCATCATTTACAAGCCTACGTGAAGGAAGTAGTTTCTTACGAAATTCGTTAGTAAATTATTAATCGGTTAGAAGTTGTTTGGAAGTTCAATGGAGCTACTACTAGTAAAAAAATTCTTTTAACAAAATCATATCACTAGAGTAATAGTCAACGACCTCTCAGACCATGAAACAGACTTTATTTAACGGTTTCTTGTTCTACTCACGCTGTACATTCAGCTGAAGTTGGCGGCAAAATGCGAGATTTGGATGGCTGCCACTTGGAGATGCATTTCCAGTACTCATGGTATGAGTAAAAATTGAAACATATCGAATGTTTATGATATCATCTGGTGTGGTAATAGTATAATGAAATTTATTCACTTCAAGCTCAACAAAGAAAAACAAAGAGGAGCAAGGATTACTGAAGGAAAAAAGTGAGATGTAGGAAAAAATGGAAACCATATTTGCCAATCAGAAACAATTCCGATGAAGATGTTGAACCTTATTACAAAGCATAAAACAGAATGTTGAAGGATGAGATTGTCATACCACACCGTATGTAGAGGCGATATCATTTTAACATTTAGGCATCACATAAAGACAAATGTATAAAGCAAATGAGATAAAAATTGATACGAAAAGGTATAAGGTTACAAGTAATTAAATTTGAATGTTAACTGTATTTAGAGGTTCCAGACACTACCAAGTGATGACGATAACATAATGTGGTTACCTAGGTACAGTCGCATTTTTCGCAATATTTGCATCTCAGTGATTGGTGGCATTAATGTATGCCTATATCTCCATATATATTGAACAAGCCACGGTATACTGCATCGCGTATGGTACATCGCACCAATATTATCGATTTTCTGTCCTATGTCATTCGGTACTGGGCCGCGGAAAATTTACTGTCAACATGACTCTGTTAGTGTTCTAATCTCTCCTGTCTTATTCACCTGATCCCTACGTGAAATATACGATGATCGCATCATAACAATTGAGCTGGCTTCTTTGAAACCAAGCTTTCTAAATTTACCTACCAGCGTCTGACGCGAGATTAGTTGTCTTTCTTACAACTATTCCCATTTAAGTTGCTCGAGCACTTCTCTTACACTTTCGTATGGTATATACCGACTTCTTTCTACCCCAGTAGCGCGTCTCGTGATACACTCAAGATCTTGATAAAGACTCCAAATACTGAAATAACGTTCTAGTATTGGTAGCGCTTGCGTCTAGTACGCGCTTCCTTGTGGAGACGCACCACACTTTCCCAGAATCCTCCCAACAATTTTCACTCTTCTCATTCACTTTCCTCAATACTGATTTTAAGCGATTATTCAGTTTCAGACCGAATCTTAGTGTTTCTCCTACGTAATTACGCTGTATGATGAGTCCAAGACGCTCAGTTTCTTATAAAAACTTCCTGGTAGGTTAAAACTGTGTGTCCGACCAGAGTCGAACCTCGGACCTTTGCCTTACGCAGTAGACCCTTCACAGAATGAGCTATTCAAGTACAACGTACATCCCGCCCCCTCCTTTCTTCCAAATGCACACTCCGCTGAAGTGTGAAAACCAATTCTGAGAACTAATCATGTAATCAGATACTATCATGTTCCTTCTGTTATTACATGTACCTTAATAGTTTACATAATTAACATTCAAAGAAAACTGTCATTCATTGTTGTTGTTGTTGTGGTCTTCAGTCCTGAGACTGGTTTGATGCAGCTCCCCATGCTACTCTATCCTGTGCAAGCTTCTTCATCTCCCAGTACCTACTGCAACCTACATCCTTCTGAATCTGCTTAGTGTATTGATCTCTTGGTCTCCCTCTACGATTTTTACCCTCCACACTGCCCTCCAATGCTAAATTTGTGATCCCTTGATGCCTCAAAACATGTCCTAGTGGTGCCACAAACTTCTCCTCTCCCCAATCCTACTCAATACCTCCTCATTAGTTACGTGATCTACCCACCTTATCTTCAGCATTCTTCTGTAGCACCACATTTCGAAAGCTTCTATTCTCTTCTTGTCCAAACTGGTTATCGTCCATGTTTCACTTCCATACATGGCTACACTCCATACAAATACTTTCAGAAACGACTTTCTGACACTTAAATCTATACTCGATGTTAACAAATTTCTCTTCTTCAGAAACGATTTCCTTGCCATTGCCAGTCTACATTTTATATCCTCTCTACTTCGACCATCATCAGTTATTTTACTCCCTAAATAGCAAAACTCCTTTACAACTTTAAGTGTCTCATTTCCTAATCTAATCCCCTCAGCATCACCCGATTTAATTTGACTACATACCATTATCCTCGTTTTGCTTTTGTTGATGTTCATCTTATATCCTCCTTTCAAGACACTGTCCATTCCGTTCAACTGCTCTTCCAAGTCCTTTGCTGTCTCTGACAGAATTACAATGTCATCGGCAAACCTCAAAATTTTCACTTCTTCTCCATGAATTTTAATACCTACTCCGAATTTTTCTTTTGTTTCCTTTACTGCTTGCTCAATATACAGATTGAATAACATCGGGGAGAGGCTACAACCCTGTCTCACTCCTTTCCCAACCACTGCTTCCCTTTCATGCCCCTCGACTCTTATAACTGCCATCTGGTTTCTGTTCAGATTGTAAATAGCCTTTCGCTCCCTGTATTTTACTCCTACCACCTTCAGAATTTGAAAGAGAGTATTCCAGTTAACGTTGTCAAAAGCTTTCTCTAAGTCTACAAATGCTAGAAACGTAGGTTTGCTTTTCTTAATCTTTCTTCTAAGATAAGTCGTAAGGTTAGTATTGTCTCACGTGTTCCAACATTTCTACGGAATCCAAACTGATCCTCCCCGAGGTCCGCTTCTACCAGTTTTTCCATTCGTCTGTAAAGAATTCGCGTTAGTATTTTGCAGCTGTGACTTATTAAACTGACAGTTCTGTAATTTTCACATCTGTCAACACCTGCTTTCTTTGGGATTGGAATTATTATATTCTTCTTGAAGTCTGTCTGTGGGTATTTCGTCATTCATTACACGAAGAGATTTCAGAAAGTATGTTCCACGTGGTTTTGGCAGGCAAGTAACTTTTACTGAATGCTGCATTAAAGTTTAGAGTGTCACAGATACATTACACAACTTTTCAACACAGTCGCCTATTCTCTGTAATCAACGATCGCACCGCTCTTCCAGTCGTTCAATTCCTCATCAATACAAATCCGCTTCTTGGTCATACGATCATTCGAGATTCACTGAGAGAGTGCCCCTGCGTCGGAAAACCTGTGACTGCTGCGAATCAGTTACTCGATTGTCTGAACATTGGTGGCAGATGATGATGGCCTTCCTTCCCGGTCAGCATCGACCACCTCAGGGCAGACCATGTCACTACGGCTGGGCTCGGCATTGCTTTTCGTCCACATACCAGCAGAATTTCAGGGTTAAACTGTGTGCAATTTAGACATTTGTCCATTGAAATCTTACTGTCCTGCGCAGCTTCACTTTACCATCCGTTTCCAGTGGCGTGCTATTTCACTCGCACACTGTGAGACACCTGTTAACCGTACCGAAGCAGAACTATTCTCCATGGAACCCAGACCATGTATTCCCTTTTAAAAATTTGACACTCGTGTTCCGCCATAGTTTTAGTGTGGGACGACATGTGTAACTTACTTCTTGAGGATCCCTCATACGAAGTGAAAATTCTGTCCAGGTACTTTTGCATTGTCTCACAATCGTCCAACAACGAAACCGTGGTGCAGACAACAGAGTCGGTAGTGAACCATTTATTAGTATTGGGAATATTATGCTTCCTTGGGCCACAGGCGATATCACTTTCACTTCTACTGAACATTCGGCTCAAATGGTTCAAATGGCTCTGAACACTATGGGACTTAACTTCTGAGGTCATCAGTCCCCTGGAACTTAGAACTACTTAAACCTAACTAACCTAAGGACATCACACACGTCCATGCCTGAGGCAGGATTCGAACCTGCGACCGTAGCGGTCGCACGGTTCCAGACTGTAGCGCCTAGAACCGCTCGGCCACCCCGGCCGGTGAATATTCGGCTTCCAGTATTGCGCACTGGGATCGTTACGTGATAAATACATTAACAAATTGAAAAAATTGAAAGTTATCAAAATACTCATGGAACCAGTCACATATTTACAGAAGATACTTCATATGATCGTATGTTGTTAGTAATCAACGAAGTTGCGAACTGTTATGCGCCTTTCAGAAATGTATGAGGACACAATCTGCCACCTCCCTTGCACCTGTGGTTTGCAAAATATGTAAGAACAACACAAGTAGGTTTTCCTGAAATCGTGCTGATTCCTTGAGAGAAACTTGTTTTTCGCCAGAAATGTCATGGCGTTTGAACTTAGAATCTACACTAGGACCCTGCAACAGATGGACGTCAGAGATTTTGATCTGTAATCCTGGCCGTCCTACTTTTCACCCTTTTCGTAAGTAGTAGTGACCTGCACTATTATCCAGTAAAAAAGCGCTATTTGCTGCATAAGATATTCTCGAGAAATATGTTTCAATTTATTGGCTTTTGGGTCATGCCCATTCAGCCATCCCAAAAATGGACGGACGATAGATAATATACTGAAGACGATTTTCTTGTCAGTTACGACGATACTAACTTATGGAAAACACAACACCTAATCCCCTAGCGGAGAAAACCCCCGACCCGGTCGTCAATCGAACCCGAGCCTCTCCGCTTATCAATCTGCCGCCCTGACCTCATAGTTACCGAGACGGACAAAAGGAACTAATTCTGCAGCATATTCAAAGAACAATGTAACTGACATTCTGTCAGGGCCTGGTGCCTTCTTCGCTTTAAGTTGACTTGTTTGTTTTACAATTTGGTAGTGCTAATACAAATCTCTTTAATTTCCGAGTCTTCGCGATGGTCAAATGTTAGTGCTATAGTTTCATCATGCATAAGTATGGTTTTTAACAGTCCTCCTTAGTGTCTGTAGCCTCCAATTTAAATACCAGATGGATCCAGGTGAGACTGAATGGAAGGAAGAATCCTATCTTTGAGTTTACACATGATCAGAGCTTCCTGGGGTTTTCAGATAGATTATTCGTCAGGAAATACTCAGAAATTTGTTTTAGGCTTCTAGCGTAGCGATTCTTACTGATGTACGAGTTACTATTAAATTTTCTTTATCAGTTTATCTGCAGCGTTATTTGGTAAACACTATGGTGTTTTAAAATGTATTTATTCACAAACGGTTTTGATCATTGATCATCTTCACAGTGCTGGCACAATCATGGAACAAGTAAAAACTCTGAATATCAACGCAAATTACATTCTCACGAGAATTATTAGCCGGAAATATTAAGTGTACTTGGGAAAAATATTGTGACAAACTTCATAAGTCTTTCATACTATTTAACCAGAAAAGATTCCTATACTGACTTTCAAACGTCAGAGAAAGGTACTTAACGCCATAATACTGGCTTAAGCAAGCAGAAAACATTGAAAACATGAACCAATGTAACAGCAGTAAGTGCACGACACCATTGCTCAGGCACAAGTGCATCCAATACGTTAACACAAATGTGTTGATCAAAAAAGCTACAAGCTAAGGTCAAAGAAGAAAGCCGATCAAAAGGTCAAAGAACCAGTCTGTGTAAAAAAAAATTGATGTACATGTACGCTCAAAAAAAATTACATTTTCAGAAAAGTAACATTCTACATTCTAGAGAAAGATATACATAAATTGATCCATATCTGGCGCATATTCAAGCAGTTATTCGGGTTGACACTGACTGACAGAGTTGTTTGATATCCTACTGATGGATATCGTGCAAATTCTGTCGAGTTAGATCGTCAGAATTCCGAGCTGGTATGAGGGACCCGCCCTCAGTTTGGGACAGATCCGGGGACCTTATTGGCGAAGGCATGGTTTGGCAAGCACGAAGACAAGCAGTAGGAACTCTCGCGGTTTGCTGGCGGGAATCATCTAGCTGAAAATACGAGCCCTGGATGGCTTGCCATGAAGGGCAACGAAACGGGGTGTGGAATATCGTCGACATTTCGCTGTACTGTAACGGTGCCGCGGATCACCACCAAACGAGTCTTGCTATTAAATGAAACGGTACAACAGTCCATCATTACTGGTTCTCGGGAAGTATGACCGGCGACAGTCAGGTTGGTATCTCACCACTGTCCGAATGCTCTCTAGATACGTCTTCAGCCTGGAATCTCATTTTCTGGAGTAGAATGGTCTTCAGTTTTGAGTCCCATATGGAGCTAAGGCCTGATGGCCAAGGAAGACGTGTCTTGAAACGTGCTGGGCTGCAGTGGGATACCAACCTGACTGTTGCCCACCAAGCAGCCCGACAACAAGGAAGGATTGCCTGGGGTTCCATTTTATTTCGTAGACGGAGCCCTTTGCTTGTCTGAAATTGTAACCATTTGTTTGTCTGTACATGCACGTCACATATATCAATTTCCGTCCTATTCGGATAGTTACTTTGTGGTTCGTCTGTTTTTCTTTTTGGCTTAGAGTGTACCTAACGCTCATCAAAATCCACGAGTAATAGCTCCGATGGTCCCGTTGTAAGTCTGGCTATGAGAGTTCGGATGAAATCCATTGTGTAATTTCTAGGATGTGTCTCGTTTTTACTCCGCTCAAACATCTGACCAAAAAATTGACAGAAATTAAAAATCACGGCACACACACAGAAACAAAGACAAGCAAAAACACACACACACACACAATAAGTGTTTCCTGCTTACTTCCTAACAGAAGCACGTAAAGAAGAAAACTAAATTAAGCGCGATGTATAAACTCGGGGTTGTGGGAACGTGACTCGATAAGGAAAGTATATAAGAGACATAGACGAGTTGGGAATTAATTCCAGTGACAACACGGACGGAAAATGGGGATATTAACTGACATAAACGACTTTGAGGAAGTATTGAATTTTATGACACAGCGTCTATGACCGAGTATGTCGAGAATGGCAAAACCGGTCGGCTGCTCTCTTTCTACTGCCATGAACGTCTCCAGAAAGTAGTTGAGGGGTGGTGAAACCACGAGTAGGCGTCCGCACCTCGTCACAGAATGTGGAGGTTGGAGACTTCCCAGGTCTGTAAAGCGAGATAGAGAGCGATCTGTATCAGATATATCAGCAGGGTGTTGCAATGGTGCTAGCACAAGTGTCTTGAATAACAATTTGCAGCGTCCATTGTTGAACGTGGGGCTCCGCAGTAATCAATCCTTAAATTTTCCTACGTTGATCCAACAACATCGTCAATAACGTTGACGTTGTCGCGGAATCATTCAGATTGGACCTTGGAGCAATGGAAACGTGTCATCTCGTTGTATAAAACACGTACCTTATTACACCGGTGATCGTTGGTGTCTTCGGCGAACGACTGTTCCAAACATGCACCGCGCCACGGCTGTGGGATGGTGGAGCTGTGTTATGCCATAGGAAACATTCAATTTGGCTTCCTTTGTGTCCGTGGTAGTATTCGAGGGCACCATGACAACTGTGGTCTACATGAGTATTACTGCAGACTATCTTCGTCTTTTCCTTCTTGATGTCTTTCGCAACGGCGATGGCGTCTTCCAGCAGCATAACTTTTGATGTCACGGGGTCAGATACATTCCACAGTGGTTTGGGGAGCACGAATGTGAACCTACATTGATGCGTTGAGCACCAAATTCACCTGATGTGAACCCGATGGAACACTTATAATGCAGCATCGGGCACCAGCTCCGCATCCACAAATCACCTTGAAGGTAAAGTTGACAGAGCCCAACAACCTAGCGTCACACTGCATTTTCTTCAGAGCCTGCTGCAAAAAGACGTAGTTTGTTGGTCACAGAAAGTAGTTCAACTTCCGTTATTCGGCTACATTCGCCAGACAAGAGTCTCTGATAAGGCTTGGGGGTTGGGTTGGGTTGTTGTGGGGGAGGAGGCCAGGCAGTGAGGTCATCGGTCACATCGAATTAGGGAAGGAAGGGGAAGGAAGTCGGCCGTGCCCTTTCAAAGGAACCATCCTTGCATTTGCCTGGAGCGATTTAGGGAAATCACTGAAAAACTAAATCAGGATGCCCAGACGCGGGATTGAACCGTCTGCCTCCCGAATGCGAGTCCAGTGTACTAACCACTGCGCCACCTCGCTCGCTTTTGAATAGGCCCCAGATGAAGTAGCGAACCGATAATTGTAGCTGGACTTTAAGGAGACAACACGCTCCTCCAAGAACGTCATAACCTGTAACGAGGGCACATCTACCTTTCCTCTAGGAGCTATGTTGGCGTACTTCACCTGCTAATTTAATGATAGTAGAATGAATGGATGGCCAACGGCCTTCCCGCAGTGGTAACATCGGTTCCCGTCAGACCACCTAAATTAAGCGATGTCGGGCTGGGCTAGCACTTGGATGGGTGACCATCCGGTCTACCGGGCGCTGTTGGCAATCTGGGTGCACTCAGCCCTTGTGAGGCAAACTGAGGAGCTACTTGATTGAGAAGTAGCTGACCCGGTATCGGAAACTGACATACGGCCTTGAGAGCGATGTGCTGACCACATGCCGCTCCATATCCGCACCCAGTAACACCTGTGGACTGAGGATGACACGGCTGCCGTCGGTACCGTTGGGTCTTCATGACCTGTTCGGGAGGAGTTTTGTTTGGTTTTAGAATGAATGGATGATCATCACCACGGATGGTATCAATCACACAGCCTTAGAGGTAACTGCCGAAATGTTTGACTGTCGTTGCGATGATTCGCCAGTCTCTCTCTCCTTCTCTCTCTCTGTCCCTCTCTCTTTCTCTCTCTCTCTCTGTCTCTCTCTCTCTCTCTCTCTCATACACACACACACACACACAGAAACTTTCTCGTATTCGCCACCTCATCTCATTTTTCTTTATGCCAAAAAGTTTCAATCATTAAATTACCCTGTATACATATAGGCTTGAAATGAATGCCAATATCAATCATTAAATTACCCTGTATACATATAGGCTTGAAATGAATGCCAATATGTCCGCAGCTCGTGGTCGTGCGGTAGCGTTCTCGCTTTCCACGCCCGGGTTCCCAGGTTCGATTCCCGGCGGGGTCAGGGATTTTCTCTGCCTCGTGATGACTGGGTGTTGTGTGATGCCCTTACGTTAGTTGGGTTTAAGTAGTTCTAAGTTCTAGGCGACTGATGACCATAGATGTTAAGTCCCATAGTGCTCAGAGCCATTTTTTTGACATCGGATGCCGAGTCACTAGACGATTCTTCTGCTTCAGGTCTACGATTTGAAGATTTTCCACTCTTCTCCCCAAATAAATTTCTGGCTGCTTTCTTAGCTTCAGCCTCTGATTCTTGCAATTGCTTCACATAAGGGTTTGAAAGGAGTTGAAGTTAGTAACGCAGCAGAGCACGAAAGTGATGTTTGACTTATTTGACTATCTCCAGGTGGTTTTGCGATGTGTGGGAGAGGTCTGATGTCTACCGGGCTGACAGCTTGGCCATCACCATCAGTAGTTTCATTTTCGTTTTTGGTATCTCTTTCTTGAAGAGAGTCAGCTGCATGGCGATGAATTGAAAATTCATGTTCCCTAAAGATGTTTCTGTTGCATGGGATGAGACCTGTTTTTCTGAAGGCATTCACAGATGCTTCCATTGTTGCTGCTCGGTTGTAAGCTGCCCTAAATAGCCTGGCTCTTAATAAGGGGGTGATAACACGACCTGGGTTACTTGCCAACCACGTTTCTATCTCTTGGGCATAGTAGGTTTTCAGAGGCCCCATTAATCCGACGTCAAGTGGCTGCATTTTATGCGATGAATGAGGTGGCAAACATACAATATGAACATTGTTTTCACGTGCTTTATGTAACAAATCGAGATTCTTTCTGTAGGAATAATGCCCATCAAGAATCAAAGTGACAGGGTCATTTGAAGATGGCTTTACATGACTCACAAAATGATCAAACCACTGAGTAAAAATGTGAGTTTGTATCCAGCCACTTGGATGACAAGCTGATAATGATCCTGCAGGTGAACCGTCCATCAATTCCCGCTTCATATTCTTCCTTGGGAAGACGATTAGTGGTTGAACATAAGTGCCAGCTGCGTTCATACACGTCGCAACTGTGATGAGATTCCCCCTTTCTGCTGAAGTCAAGGCAGCAACTTGTCTCTTCCCCTTCATAGCAATAACCTTGCTGCGTTTGTGCTGCACAGACGTCACCCCAATTTCGTCAACACTGAAGACTCGATGCGGGTTATGGTTGACTTTAGATAGAAGAGATTCGTAAATATCAAAAAGTCTCCCCACATTCTCTGGAGTGAAAGATTTCACTCTTGCTGCTGCAAGACCCTGGGAAGTGCTCATTGATAAAATGGGATGTGTCTTAAGGAAAGCTCGGAGCCATTTCTTTCCTGCTGAAGCCTTTTCTGAATTGAAGGGATTCTTCAGCCTATTCCTGACAGTTAACTGGAAGGCCATGCTTCGTATATCCTTACATTTAAAATTCGCTCTTCTATTGCAAGTTAGTATTTCACTAGTTCATCTTCCAGTTGAGATGAGAGAACAAGCCTTCTACCAAGATTAACACCAACCAGCTTCTCGGGTGTACGAGTTTCATCCTTCACATACCTTTCCAAACTACATTTTGGTACAGCAAAAACTTTGAGGCTTTTAAGTACCCCATCTCGCCATTTCTCACACATGTAATGACACGAACCATTGCGCCTTTCTCCCAAGTTTTCCTTATAGGTGCCAATGCCACCTACAAAGAATAAATACAATAATCAGACATACTTCTTAAAGGACTTCAACTTCTATGACTTTATTTGTTAGATTATTTTTTATAAGTACTGTGAACGGAGTGCTTTGAATATGGAGTAATATTGATCAACGTCTTAGCATAATACTGCCATGAAAGAAAGTTCCAGAAAACATTCCAATTTCTGATCATAAGACTTGTCAAAGTAATCCCTGTTTATGACAATTTAATTGAATTAAAATAAACGCTATTGCCAAAATTTTACTACAATAAATGATAAAATGTTGTTATCTTATGATAGTATTGCGTAAATTACATATAACAAATCGTGAGAGAACGAGTTCCCCCAATATGCGTTAGGTATCGTAATATGCGACAATGTCGCGTATTTGGATCCCCATACTATCGCATAATAGGAATTTCACCATTTACACAAAGAATCACGCTCTTGCATACAACGTTCGTTGGAAAATGAACATAATTGTCAATAATTATAGGTAATACCGTCACAAATAACAACAATAAAAGAGTGCAGTAATATCGACTCACCTTTAAGCAGAAATATTGTCTTAACACCGATGCCGCAAAATCTCCAACCACAAGAAATTTTGTATCAACCTCTACGTACTGTGTCCGGCTGAACTATGGCGTCCTACTCGCTGTGTCGTCGTCTGGCACGCAATAGACGTGTTTAAGAAGCTCTTCACCAGAGTGCAACCCCCAACATGAGCACAGTTGGGATGTCTCACATTAGGGAACTATGGCATAATAGGCACCTTTACTCTAAGGGCAAGAATGTAGTCATAGTGTACTATGTTTTATTATGTTTGTTGGGATACATTGTGTATGTTGTTAAAGTAGTGTTAGATAGCAAGCTTGTCGGGGGCGGGTGGGGGGGGGGGGGAGGGGAGCGGGAGATGATAATGGTCTCTGTCCTCAGACTGACATTTGGCGAGGGCGAGGAAGGAAGTCTTAGTTTTGGCGGCGTTGTATTGCTTTGCCTGGGTCAGAGTAGTGGCGCTGCGACGTCATCATCTGGAAGAAGGAATTCTGTTTTCCATTTAATAGGAGTCTTGGGACTCTTCATCTTCTGTTCTTCAAAGCATCTTCCTTTCTTGAGAGTTGAATCTTGCCTCTTCTCTGGGCAGAATATAGGAAATTATTGATTATTAGTTGCTTTGAAGTTTTATATTTCAACAGTTGATTAGGATGTGTAGTTCGGCATTGATTGACCGTTTTTCCTTCAGCTCTCTGGTTCAATATAAAATCGTTGTGCTGGCCGGGTTGGCCGAGCGGTTCTAGGCGCTTCAGTCTGGAACCGCGTGACCGCTACGGTCGCAGGTTCGAATCCTGCCTCGGGTATGGATGTGTGTGATGTCCTTAGGTTAGTTAGGTTTAAGTAGTTGTACGTTCTAGGGGACTGATGACCTCAGCTGTTAAGTCCCATAGTGCTCAAAGCCATTTGAACCATTTTTTTAGTATCGTAGTCTTGTGGCGACAGAGCGATTGTACACGTAATTTTTTGACAAACTGTGCCACAGCCAAGCTGGGGTTTCAGAGAGGTGTTTTGTTTTTACTCCTTGCTGGCTATTATTTCGTTTTTTGTGGCCCGTCGTTCCCTGAAGCCCTTCCGACTTGAGTATCGGTTGAAAGTGAATTTTCGCAAGGGCTGGACCCAACGTCTATCTTCTGCTGCTCACTCTTCCTCCTTGTACTTTCTTTATCACTTCAAGGTTGCTGCTGCAGTTGGTATAAAGGTTCCCGTGGTTACCAATCGCCATCCTTCTCATACCATTGCCGGCGCCTCCGCAACATAGAATATCGTTGACCCGTCCATTCACATCTCATGTACATTTTCAGTTGTCGTCCGCCACGTCGTTGTGGGCAGTTGACGATTGTTTCTTGGAGGAGGTTCCAGTACAAAAATCTTTTCTTATGATCTACCTTAAATCTACCTTATGCCTAATGCCTAATTTATGTCTCTTAAGAAATTCTTTACATGGTTCAGCATCCTATCTCTGCGTTACAGTTCTAGTTTCTCTATCAAGCTCCCAATTTGTTCCTGATATCTTAAAGTAATGAGACTCGTTAAGTCCGTTATATGTGGTGTCGTAGTGTGGCATGTTAGTATGTCATGCCATTAGATCAAGATTTACATGTTTCGCCTTTGCAAATTCTACATATCACGTTAGTTGCTACATGTAAAAATTTAAGGTACTCTGTCTCTTCTTTTCCTCAGACTTCTTCACACATCCTCTCTGAAACCTACTTGATGGTTTCTTTGATATTGTTTAGTGATGCCTGTAAGTGATTATTCATCATATCTTTTAATACGGTTTTCATGATGAAGTCCTAAACTTTGACCCATCTCATTCTATGCATGGTTTGTTCTGTCTATACCATTTTTGTTTTAGAGGTGGAACATCGTTCCTTAGGTCTGGGAGGCTCTTGCTCTTCCACCAATGTTTGACACTGTTCAGCCCTGATGCAAAGAGAAGTGTGGTGCTCTCAAAAGTGACGCTACCTTTTCCCTCGCCTGTCACAGCTCGTCTTTCACTCTGAAAATCCGCACCTATTATAATGTCCACTGTTAATTTCGGTGGGCATGAAAGAGTTCATCTTGTTTGTTTACTGACATCCTCAGCGTGATTATTGATGGGAACCTTCACTTTAATCTTCTTTGTATTGAAGATCACTCATTCTTCATTAGTATTACATTGGTTCAATAAGTTCACTGAAATCGCGGTTAGTTCGGTTCCACTGGCTATGACTACATTACTTTGGTTTTTAGCTACCATTGCCTGTTTGAATCTTGACCAGTTCGCTCTGTTCTTCCTCATCTCCCTGCATTAAAGCATCCTCTATTGAATCATACGCGCGTCATTTCAAGATTTTTACTTGTGAATTCGAACCTTCTGTCTTTCTACAGCTTCTTCTCCACATTTAACTTCGTCTTCCCTCAACTCAACTACATCTGCCTCTTCTTTCTTTGTGGAAACTCCCAAATAATAGCATTTAAATGCCCTTATTATATCTCTGTAACTTCCATCATTGGACACATTGGGACCTGTGCCCAATTGTAATTTATTTTAAACTTCTGTCGACTGAACATTGTCCTCCTTGAGTTCATTTTCTCTGGTCTCAGCCTCAAATAACTCTGCAGTTCTAATTACTTCATCCCTATTCTCCTCTCCCATTGTGCCTGCCTGTGGTAGTTCGTTTTCTTCGTCAGTATCCTCGCAATTAATTTCTCACCAAAAAGATGTTGTTCTTTTACCGCCTTCGTTTGATCCCTGAGATACTATTTCCTCACATATTACCAGTAGTGACAAATTGTTTATTTCTCTCGACGGTACGTTATCCTCTTGGAATCGGCTCTCCCTAGTTTCAGTATTAAATAACTCTGCAACGGTAATTACTTTGCCCTTTAACTCGACTTCCGTTATGACTGCTTCGTTTTGCTCTGGTAGTCAGTTGTTTTGCGAAATCTTCGCAAATAATTCCAGTCCAACCTGATGTTTGTGGTATCTCGACTTCCTTCGGTCCCTGCGGTTCTGTTCCTTGATCTTTCACCTCTCGTGATATGGTGTATATTTCTCTCATTATATTGCTGCTGCTTACTTTGGTAGGTACGCTGTTCATCTTGACTTGGGCGTTGTCTCTTCAGTTCGAAGATTTATCGGCGTTTGGTGACGTTATCTCCACGTCTTCTTTGGGTTCTTCCTGTCTTTGTTCGACCTGGTGACACGGATTTCGTTGTTGGTAATTTGTCGGCCTGTTTGTCCTCCAATACCCATTGCGATTACCGTTATTCACTCTGGGATAGTTATTACCATCCCTGGGTGGATAGCCTTTAACATTTCTTGTTTCGTATCCATACCCATTTTTCTGTTGTAAATCGATGGCCCTTTCTCGGGTCCTAGTTCTCACGAGGTCAGTAATAGCTAAATTCCTTAGTGCGATCTCCGGCGCATTTCATGGTCTTTCATTCACGTTTTCACGATGGTTTCGCTTTTTTCTTGCCTCATCTTCCGAGAATATGAATTCTAGTTCTCTCAAAATTCCTCTGAGGGCTTCCGAGCCATTGCCTCCACGCCCTGACAATGACTGGTGGTATTTTAGTGGCAGCTTCATGGTACACAATTTAATAAATCCTCCATCATTGTATGGCACATCCAAACACTGAGTTTCCTTTGCCATTGCTTCGAAAATTTTACAGGACTCTTCTCTCCGGAATCATCGATGCGAGGATTTTGTAGTAGTTCATACTTCACTCTGTTTTGCGCTTCACTCGACCAGTAGCGTGAGAGAAACTTACCTCTGAAGTCTTCATGTGATTGACATATAGCTGCAACATTCTGCATAGTTTCTGTTACTGTTCCAGACATATGTGCACATATAAAGTCTAATTTGTGTGCTAATGTCCAATGTTATGGTAGTCCTACTCTGAATTGATCAATGAATGTTCGTGTATGCAGTGAGTTTCTTTCACAGAAATGCTGAAACTTCCTTTTAGTGACAAAATAATTATTTTCGTACCACGTCATGGTACCATACGAAATTCGAGAATCCACACCACTTCAGTTTGCGATCATTTCATGTGTCAGTCTTAAAAGGTTGTGGTAACTCCATTGGATATTGTATACTGTAACTTTCACCTAATCTTGATATCCTTGTAATGGAACGCAATGTCTTTCTTCCATCGACTCTGCGCGAGTGTCGGTATGCTTTATACTATAACCTTCGCGCCCTTGCATTTCCCGGTCATCGATCTCTTGGTGTCTTGCCTGGCTAATACTCCCACTTCAACATGTGATCTCAATTGTTCCAAAAGTATGCTTGTGGTGCCCGGTGCCTTCATGGTGCTGTCTGCTCTTCGTAAGTTTCGAAACGTACCTGTGGCATTGCAGGTTATTGGCTATTACGTAATTTCTTCTCCCCCTGTAATTTGAACATGAAATCTTTTTTCATTCCTTGTGAAACTTCTTTCCTTTCTGGTGGCGTTATTGACTCGGAAGTTACTACGGATTCAGAGCTTGTATGATCTTGATCATTCTGCTCTTGTATAGTTTGCAACAGTTCTCCTCTGAGTTTTGCGAGTTGATTTTTCATTTTCGCTTCTATTCTCACAATGGGAGTATCGTACCTTTTGGGAACCGCTTTCGTGATGAATTTTTGCAACACACTATCTTCAACTATTTGTCGTGCTGTGCCCGCTGCTTGGCATGTAGTTTTAGTAACCTGTTTACTTATCTTTGCAATTTCAGCACGAGTACCATCACGTAGTGCTTTGTTGTCATCCCGTAATATTTTGCCGTCATCACGTAAGAGAAGAAGCGAATTACTATGTCTGCAATTTGTCTATATCGAAGCTGGTGGTCACACGTTTTATTTCTGTCCAATCAGGTCATTAGCATTTGTTATAACTCCACCCACTACAGTCTTTGTAGCCTGTCACAGGCGTCGTTTGTTTTGTAGGGCAGAGTTTAAGTTCTGCTACATAATACTGAGATAAAGAAGTTTTTCTTTCATGCAAGTTTTAATGCAGGTAGCTACAGTGAGTCACTAATGTTTCCAGTTGGGTTTCTCTGGATGTTTTTTCTACAATCTGTGGCTGTGTTTGTGCAAAAAGGCTTTCCAAAGGATCATCGTTAAAAGCAGAGACAAAGGGTGGCTTGTGCCGACAGACTATGCAGTGACTCTGGTGTCTCTTTCTGCCACTACATGTGCCACTGTGAAAGTGTTGGCAAATATTGAATGCTCGTTGCTGTCGTAAAATTCTCCTTCCCACAGAACTGCGTCTCATAGCTCAGGTTGGAGAAATTAGTTGTGTGCAATTACTAGTGTGAGTGTTAGTGGTTCACAAAATGCTGGCTAGATCTGCATATCAATAAAATTAGTACACTTTCATGTAACTATGTCGTATGACATATCGATTTAACCGGAATTGTTTCAGGATTCAATGTAAGGTGTGTTATTTGTTGACAGCTTATAGGTGATAATACGCAGAACAGGCCCAATGATGCACCACGCCAGGGCTAGAACTATGTTACGAGCTACCTGGCCAGATACCAGGCAGCAGTGCAACAAATGCTCCCCAGACCAGTATAAATACCTTTGAATTTGGAGATAGATGGGTTCGTATCTCAGCAATACTACCAGGACACCAGGAGAGATGACGAGTGGGTGCCAATAACTGCTGTCATAGATTCAGCACCATGGTGGGGCAGCAGCCTTTCGCACTCACTCTGGGGGCTTGGTGCTGCAGTGCCAGGAGGCAGCAGGTCGTCCTTCAAACACGACAGTCATCCACTGGCACCACTGAAGACGTGAGCCACACCTGTGTTGCCCGGGCTCGGGCTTTCAACATCAGAGCACTTACGCAGCAAAAAGAAAGCGCGCTGCTGACATCAGAGCCTTGGTCTATTCACAGGTCGCTTCCCAGGTCTGACGTTAGCATCGCTGGTCGACGACGCATGCACTGTCCCTTTAGCGTTCGAACCACCCACCCGCCGACTGTTGCTAGCCTGCTATGCTGCAGTGCGACGTGTCCATCTCTCATTGACGATGGAGAATGTTGTAATTAAAAGCAATGAAACGTCTTTTCAACAGCCAGTCTATCACTGCACCCCACAGGCTCACCACTCAGCGCCATTCTTGGCCAGTGGTCCTACATGTGGTTTACATTCAAGAAAGTCTTATGGAGCCCTTTAGATGAATTACGTGCGCTAACTTTCTAACCATCTGCTATGATTATAGTCTAAATGACACAAAATGGCTACATACATTGCTTATCAGGCATTACTGTGGTAATAATAATATTATACCATTCCGAGAATGTTCCTCAAGAACTGAAACTGCTCTTCAGGATTACTGTTAATTTTGCGATCAAGACTAATAAGTTAAAATTATTGTATTTACTGAAAATAATGTGATCAGGACAAAGTGAGATATTATGAATTCGCCTATTTCTTAGAACATAAAGCTAATGTAAATAGCTGGATGACTTCTCTGAATTAGTGCGTAAATAACTCCAGAAACAATGATGCTGAGAGTATAAATGTATTTTCTCAGTAAATAATTATTAAAAAGGCCATAATTGATGCTTTTAATGTTATTAGTAAATAAATATTCCATTTACACTACAAAGTGTTAATCACTGCATATGTAGGTTCTTGGACGTAACAGTGAAGCTAATTATTCCTCAGGAATTAGTTATATTAATGAGTCAAGGGAATGTGTAAAATGTCAGAGTACCTAAACGCTGTACTGTAACTTTCATCTTCGTTTTTATTATCATCGCCTGTGCTTCCTCTTCTTCTTACCTCCTTCTTTCCCTCTGCTTCTTCTTCTTCTTTTTCATCTGTTCCTTTTCCGACTAACTGGAATTTACTGTTTCTTCTATCAAAGAACTTTTGCCAACAAGTTTAATCTCCTGGAAGGCTGTATTTGTCAGTGAGATACAATATGAAACTCGTAATCACTAACGGATCCAAGAAATAAAAAGTGTGACAATAGTTCTAACAGACCTGTGTAATGTGTTGCAGCTTCATGGCTTGTTCAAGTCAATAGACTACTTATAATGTACATTCGTCTATCTAAATCTTTGTTTTGATATATTTAATTACATCTCAAATATGTTCTATGTCCGTGGTACGTGCTCTACCGTAAGTATTAACGCACGGTTACAAATGTATGACGGAAAATATAGACCGTAATAACCTGAAAGCACATCACTTATCTCGTAAGAATAATAGAGATAAACGACAGACGTTGATGAAAATGATGAAGAAGTAGATAACATAAAAGACAGTGACAATAACAAGATTTTTTAAAGTTAAACGTAGTATTGTCGAAGAGTTTTACACATCACGAAAGTATTGCCTCGTATCTCTTCGCCATTCATTGACAAATACATTATCGAAACCCGATAGCGAGCTTTCTAAAAGCATCACACTCAGCTTTCGGTGAGAAGAACTTCGCTCTTATTCAGGAGACGGTTGGTATCAAAGCTTCGGTGAAGCTGTGTGCAGCATCGCTGTATGGAGGGATCCCGGCTTAAAATAAGCATGCGGCTCACGCAGCAGGGGAGGATCATGCCCGCCGACGCGAAATCGATGGGACTCCCCTAACGGGTTGAAGTGCATGCTTGTGCCGCGATTGTCGTACACGCACCCCTTTGTAATCTCGCTGCAGGCTCTGTAAATGCGCGTGCCGGGCCTGAGCTGGAATTGAATGAAGCTGAAAAGGCCCGACCGCTCCACGCGCATTTATATCTAATTCGAGACAGGCAAGCAGACAGACAGTGTACGAAATCAAGAGCCACAGTTCTACGCATTTACATTGTATGAGATGACCTGTAAGTGAGGAAGATGACTGGTACTGTTAGTGACAGATTCGTTCTCCCAGAAGGAAACCCACGCAATGCTAACACGGATAACATATAGGTCAATTACGGTGTTTGTTACAAGTTCGCAGAGGATGACAAATGCTTCTCCAAAAATGAAAACCGAATCGATGGCCTCGCCGTAGGGACAGAAAAAACAGACCGGTTCAAACCGATACCAGTATTTTAGTTCTGAATAACCGGTACTTTTTGGTATTTATTTGGACTCGATTGTTATATTGTTTACTATTAAAGGAGTAGGAAAATCGAAATATCAATTAGCCTTAGCGCCAGCGCTGAAATTTTTAGTTTTTAAATAAACCTTCTTTAAAAGAGAAGTAATTTTTATTCGTAAAATTAGCATTGGTTTGAAATGTTGCGTTATTATATGAAATGGGAAAAGCGGTCAGTGTTATTTTAATAACAATGACGACAGAAACGAGCAACAAACACGTGGCATAAGAATTGTTACAGCACTGCTAAGAGAATAATGTCCCTGTTGCCATCTGTCGTGCCTTAGGGGCAGTGTGTAAGACTTCCCCCACCTGCTCCATACGTTGTCGAAAACCTTAACAATTCACTGATAGTATGCACGAAATATAGATAGTAGCTGATCTGGTGCCTTTGTCTTCATAATCTGCCATTATCTGCTTGTAGCTCTTGAAAAAGGACAAATTAACACGAAAAACAGAGTTCAACCTCAGTTTTGGCCCTTTAGCACTGACTGTTCGTTATGTACAAATGGTTCATATGGCTGTGAGCACTATGGGACTTAACAGCTGAGGTCATCCGTACCCTAGAACTTAGAACTACTTAAGCCTAAGGACATCACACACATCCAAGTCCGAGACAGGATTCGAACCTGCGACCGTAGTGGTCGCGCGGTTCCAGACTAAAGCGCCTAGAACCGCTCGGCCACAAGGGCCGGCTCGTAATGTACAAATAGTGGTATCATCCACTATTACAATATGAGTTTTGAGAAGTTTCAAAAAATTAGAATCAATAGCAGAATACTGGTAATTTTTTGTAGTATTCAACAACTTATTAGTTTTTAAGAAAAGCAGCAAACGGTCGACAGACTAAGTTTTCTTTTGTTTACCTGATTCTATCTATCTTGAAACTGAGAGAGGCAAATTTTTTCAGTCTTCGTTCGAGTTCTAGGTTTATTACAGGAAATAATAGAATAGGAAAGCAAAAATCGACTATCTCAGAAACCGGTTATTTAGCGTGCAAAAACCGATGTAACCGAAAACCGGTTGTTTAGGCGATAACCGCCATCTCTACATCAGCGAGCATGACTCCAATATACCAGATATGCGTGAATGTATGCTAACAGTCACTTAGAAAGTCATCTTTGATCTTAATTATTTATGTAGGTAGAAATTGATTAATTCGTACCACTCTACAATAAATGAGATGTTACAACTGACGTGGGGTAAATCGAAAGGAATTCTGCTAAAAACTTTTATTGATTGTTAACTAAGATGTAACAGTGAAAATGATATACTATTCGCGCATGTGCTTCGTTTCAGATTGTCATTTTTCCTCTGTTCGGAGGAAACAAAATTCTTTTTTGGTACAGCAGATGTCAGGCACTCAGGGTATATGCATAGCAAAAAACTATACTAGAGACGCCATAAAACACACACACACACACACACACACACACACACACACACACACACTCACACACCATCTTGGTCTTGAGGTTTCGAAATATCAGCGTGGTGTGTCTGAACCGTATTCAGCAATGGATGAACTCTTCTGAAGGATGAGTTTGTTTTAACGTGCTCTTCAAGTATTATCCACAATGTGTAGGTTGCAATGATTGCTCGAAAAGGAGAAGAAAAGAAAATCGTAGCACCGTTTCATTTCACAGTATATCTCTTCTACTAAAGAACCAGTTAACAATTTTAGATATAACGTCTCTGCGACGACAGTGACGGACCAAGGAACACTAATCTTCAGATATTACGAATCACCTTTTTATTTAAAAGTTTCGGTTCTACCATAACAAGAGCTGAATGTAACACCGTGGCAGAGTGTTTCAACTCTACCCTGGAACGAAAACCAGTCAGCTGTACAAATGAAATGAGAGAACGAGTCAGGGGTTCTACACCTAAAAATCAGGCAGTTACAACGACAGTTTATCAGTTACAGGTTTTTACAGTATTAAGAAATTCTCAAGTGTGCACATCATTTCAATCGTTCACGGAAAACCGTACATGCTATAAAGGTGAATGTATACAAAAATGTAGGTTTTAATAATGAATTATGGGTGGTTCCGCCTATTTGCAATTACACAAATTATTCATATCGAAATTTTTTGTAAGAATTTTTTTGTAAGACGCTCCCCGTTTTTTGATTTTTTTTTCCAAGGGGAATGTTATAAGTGACAAACTAATTACAATTTCTCAATATTCCGAAACAGGAAAACATCTGCCGCTTCTTAAATTTTTCTTTTCCACACTTTTTAAATTTCTTTTTCTTATTATTTTATTAGGGTCACAGTCTGCTACAGGCTGGAGGAAACAAGATGGGCAGGGGTCGAATCGCGACTCCTTGCTACGATGCCTCCCCACTCGCATCGCTGTGCTGCACCCTCATTCTTATTTTAAATTTTTTTCTCACATATATAAAATGGAAAAACAAATTAAAACTATTTCACCTATCTTGAGCCCTGGGAACCCCGCAAGATGATAAAGGGTGAGAGGCGGGACGAATTCAAGGTCTAAGCACGTCATGTTTCGTTATGAATTAGACGAGCGCCTGCCATGCCGGGAAACACGCCAACTTAGTGAGAGCGTGGTAAAAACTTTGTTTATATAATTGGCAAAATATGCGCGATATCGGGAAGAGCGCGCAACCTCGGCATGTGCAGTCTGCAAGTACTGTCAGAAATCAAGGAGCGAGTGACGAGCATCACCATATAGATAATGCCAAGGTCCGGACCCTTATCCTGAGAAGCGTCCGAGACTTCGTTGCAGGAAATCGTTCCACCGCTAGGTATAGGAAGGAGTTTGGGTCAATACCGTGCGGCGGCATTCGTAGAAAACACACGACGATTTGTCGCTCCAACGACCAGACGTCAGCAACGGCTGCACAGTTGATTCGGTGATAATCATTGTGATACTGTGACAGACGGTGCAGAGGGGAGAGTCCACTAGTCCAGTGGCATGAGGCTACGGGTTAGTTGGATACTTCCCACAAGTCGCATAATACGGATTCGATCTCATATGCGTCGAAAAGAAACTCTGATGAATGTGCCGCCAAATCACAGTCTACCGCAACAACGGGAACTTGCGTTCTACGACGTTACAGGTGACACAACGCAGGAAAAGGACATAGAAAACCTTTAAACCTTTGCTCGCAGAGTCGGGACTAGCATATCTGAGTTCCACAATGAACGCCATGATGTGTGCAAACGCGGGCATGATGCTACTAACCGGGACCGGCGGGGAAAGGTACACTGGCACAAGGACGGCAAGTAAATAGTGTGCAATGGAGCACTCTGCTCCATTATTTATACATCGTGGCCACGTAAAGTGACGCTACACGACAGCGTACGTTCGTAAGACCAAGCCCTCCTGCACACGGGGGGTGAGTAAATGTGTCAGAGCGTACTTTGAAGATCTACCCAGCTATCAGAAAACATCCGCATGCCGCTTGGGTACAACATCATTTCGTAATCGACAACGGTACAACCTGCGCAATACGAACCATCATGCCGATGGTTCTCCAAACTTGACGAATGTTGACCGCTGCTGTGCGGCGCGTTTACGACGTAAAAGTGATTCCAAGGCAGCGGAGACGTTCGACACAGAACAGGGGTGTCAGATCATACGCGGGTAGTCCGCGACCAGTAGGCAGCACCGTAGATTTGCGCACGTTCATCACACTTCCATTTGCCCTCACGTGAGCCGTAGTGCTATCGAAGATCTATGCGACCTCCTCCTGAGAACGATCTAGCAGCAGCAGGAGGTTATCTGCGTATGTGTGACGTTGGAAAGAGTTACTGCGTAAGGGGAGTTGAGACAACTGTGTCGTCAGCAGGTCTATGAGCGACTCTAACACCACTGCATAAACATATATGGATAGGGGGCAGCCTTGGCGGACCCACCGTTGAATCGGTATCGGACAGGCCACACGCACATTGACCTGGTCCAACGAAAGCGCACTGCTAAAGAGCCTCCGAAGGACGCTGATGAAACGGGCAGGGAAGCTCATCCGGTCTAAGACAGAATGTAGTATACATACCGCTCTCAAAACCTGTCGCTACGATCGCCGCACGAAGGCTGCACGCCTCTGCCACCTTAGTCACGTCATCCTAGTCCCCAGAGGCTGTCTGGACATTAACTGCGCCACTGCGCCACCTGGTGTAGTTTGTTCGGTGAAGAGGAAACCTGCTGAGTCTGCAGCGCGCCGCCAATAACAGCTCAAATGTCTTGTAATAGTAATCAGTATTTAATAAGATGACAGGGCGGTAGTGGGTCATAGTAATTCCAGGTGTCGGTTCATGAACGCAGCTGCAAATGTGGTCAGTTTATTATACATCTCCGTCCATCGCGCAGACATGAGACCCCAAAACGATAGAATTCAGTAGGGAGTCCGTTGGTACCTGGTGACTTACACGTCGTACTCCTGGAGGTAGTGGTCGTGAACTTGTCGGAGGTGAAAGCTTCCATTAACGTAACACATTCCTCAAGCGTGAGGACAGGGAACGTCCACGGCGGTAGGATCGAAGTCCAGGATGGCCCCATCGTCCACTCGGTATACTCCGCGATAATGTTTGACAAAGCTACCTGCTATGTCAGCCTGGCAGCTGACTCGCTTTGCTCGGCGATCTAGGAGTTCGGTAACGAAGTTTTGTGGGTGGTGTCTGCGATCTTGCACAATATGATGCAAGGAGGAATTCTCCCACCACACCACGTAAGGACTGTGTACACGCACCAAAGACGCTGTAATTTCCGGCAAGTAGTCGCTAGTAGCTTCACCTTAATCATGCTGCATTCAGTTTGCACTTCTGGGTAAGGTGGCTGGCCATCAAGGTCACGGAGAGCACTGAAGTAGAAGTCTGTAGTGTGCCTGTTCCAAGAGGCCTCCTCCTTGCCGTAAGTGGTGAAAGAGCTGCGGTGAGTCCGTTTGGCGCATTGCAGTCTCCAGCCATTGATGCGCAGAATCGTAGACGCCGTCCACACCTTGTCCACCTGTACATGCTGAGTGTTGAGTTTCCATGCTGCCCGACTCCTTCAAACTTCCTAGCAGGGAAGGAGCAGTGTACACATGTACACGCAATGGTCAGAGAACACAAAAGGACAGCGCTCTATATGGCGCACCACATCAACCAACCGACATGAGGCATAAATGCAGTCTAACCGACTTGTCGACTGGCTCGAGTGAAAGGTGAATCCCGGATCATTTGCACACTATACCTCGGAGGTATGCTGTCGGGCTGGAACGCAAACAATGAGACTCAGCTCCTAGCACGTTGTGAAATTAGGGTACTGATCTATCCAGACATGTGTCCTCCAGGAGGGTAGTCGTACCGGTGAGGCAGAAAGGTCGCCGTCGGGACATCCGAAGAGTTGGGCAAGGGGTCACGTTCGACCGGCCGGAGCAACCACCGGACATGGCTGAAGTCACATCGTCAGCCATGTCGTCCACAACCTATTCAGGAAGGAGCAGAACACTATCCATCAGCTGTTCACTTGTTCACTAACGGTCGTGCGCCACCACTTCAGGTTCCACCCACGAAAAATAATTAAACATGACTGTGAACATTTCATGAAAAAAAAGAAAAAGGTTAAAGGAAAAGGCACAATATTTCTTGTATTTTATTTGATGTTCATTTTGTTCTTATGTATTTATTTGTAATTCTTTTTTGTTCAATTTTTTTTCTTTCTTTTTCTCGAGGGTGTCCACAGGAGCCAGACGGCGGGATGTCCTGGTCGTTTTCTCGTTCAGGGAGGGTGAAACATCCTATAATTACCGTAGATGTCTCTCATCAGTCCATCATGTGCAATCTCTCAGTCTCTTCTCACACCTGGTACACCCAAACGTTCTGGAGGGCGCGTAAACAATGACACAAAGTAATTCGCAAAGAGCGTACCATACGACGCATTGCGCCGTAAAATCGTGTAGTTACTCGTTAAATAATGCCAGAAATCTAACAACCCTGCAACGCTCTCATTAAAATAGTATGACAATGCCATACCCTTAACCCACACCGTGACGTTATGATGAGTAGCAGGGAAATGAGTGACGTCGGGATTGATCAGCTCGGTGGGCTCTACGGACTGCGGCGTCCGTCGCAGCAACAATGCCAACAGGCGCCGTGTGAGGAGCCAGCAGTCGGTAGCCGCACCACATATGAAACGGTGCGTGTTGGTGTCGACAGCGGCGCATCTGAGGCAGAGAGGGTCCTCGGCAAGCTGTATCATATGTAAGCGTTGTCGGGTGGGGAATTTCTCAGTCGTTATCACATACCACAGCGCCCTGACAGTGGTGGGAAGGAAAGGCGAGTGTATGTTACTCCACACCTGTCTCCAGCCATCCGCTGGATGTCGGCGTTCAACCACATTAGCAGGCAGCGTCCGTTGAAAGTAGCGGTAGAAGTCCTTGGTGCTAGGATCCCGCGTGGTCTGCAAGACACCAACAGATAACTCATGTCGACCAGACAGGTGCGAATGTGACAGAGTGCTGGCGTGACACGGCCAACAGGAATCGGCGTACAGAGGGATTGAGGCACCACCTCCTGAATCAGTGTACCAGGGAGGGTGTCCTTGTCCGAAGTACGTAGGCGATGCATCGTCCGCAGAAACAGAGCGCGGGCCCTGTTGTATATGTTTATCATTTCAATGCCGCTTGCGTGTGTGGGCCACGTTAGCGTCTCGTAACGGTTCTTGAACACTCTACACTCCCTGACGAAATGACCGAAAGCCTCCTAGAATTAGGCAGCTACCGTAGCGGCCATCGGGAGCACGTGTGCGCAATGATTAAGTTTCGGAGAGTGGTAGACGTTGATAAAATGTACCCACATGATCAAGTGAGGTGTTCGAAAGTTATGGAGACGAACTTGCGTGCGGATCACATTAAGTAGTCTGCGATACGTATCTGCTGCTGTACGCTGCACGTACCCATGGAAGGTCAGTCCCAAATACTTCATCACCGGGACTTTGGTAATGGGTACTGGCGTACTCATTTGCAATCCTCTGCCCACATCCATGTAGTGCAGCTTTCGCAGGTTGATACGGCTCCCGGACACCTCTCCGTATTGCTGAAGCCACGCGATCGACGTACATATATCTTCTGCCGACCTGGCCAAGAATACTACATCGTCCGCATAGGCACAACATTTAAAATGCATATCGCGGAGGGGAATGCCCTCCAAACGCTGTCGTAGACCATGAAGTGCAGACTCGAGGCCGACGGCGAAGGGAAAGGCTGACACAGGGGACATCCTTGTCGCACTGAGTGCACAATAGTAAACAATGGCTAGCGGTAGCCATTGACCAGAACTGTGGAAGGCGCTCCGTGGATGCGACGGAGAACCACACCTGCCGATTTAGCGGACAGGCCCATCTTCTCTAAGACAGCCTGCAAGAAATGGTGTTCAACTCGGTCAAATGCCTGGTCTTGGTCAACCGCCACGAGGGCGGAAGTATTACGGTCAGCACCCCCCGTTTGGTTTTGGCACAGGGATGATCATGCCCTCCAAAACTTCTGGGGGGGACGCGGAAGTCCGGATCCAGGAGTTGGCAGCACATCTGCCGCCAAACTTCCCCAATCAGGTCAGAAAAGGTGCTATAAAATTCAAGCGGAAGACCATCAGGTCCCGGTTATTTGTTTCTCGCGCCCCGGGAGAGGGCCATGAGCATTTCTTCCCACGTGACGGCTTCCAAGAACGTGGCGTCGCCTTGCTCCGTACCAGAAGATGGCAGGTCGTGCAGAACGTTCTCAATGTCATTGTCACGCCGTTGATCTGTTAGGCCGGCCGGTGTGGCTGCTACGGTCGCAGGTTCGAATCCTGCCTCGGGCATGGATGTTTGTGATGTCCTTAGGTTAGTTAGGTTTAAGTAGTTCTAAGTTCTAGGGGACTGATGACCATAGATGTTAAGTCCCATAGCGCTCAGAGCCATTTGAACCATTTTTTGATCTGTTAGATAGACAGTGCGGCAATAATCTGTGAAGGCACGACATATGATGTCGTGTGTCTCCGGGCGTTGCCCGTCCGCAGAAATAACTGCCGTGATGAGCCATCTCTTACAGTGTATCCGTTCTCTGACGATATGATAAACAGAAGCACGTACCTCTGGGATGGAATCTTGCAGTCTCGATCTAACCCGCGTGCCGTCGAATCTGTCAGCCGTAATCTGCAGAAGCCGTACCTGTGTCCGGTGGACGGACGTTTGGCGCTTTGGCGAAGGTAGTTGAGACGCTAGTTCCCACAAGACCGTGTAGTAAAGCTCAGAGGTGGATCGGAGCCACAGCGCCCTATCTCATCCATATGCCATGAGCGTGCGGCGAAGAGCTAGTTTGGCGCAGTATGTCCACCATCGTGTCGTGGAATCATAGGTATGACGCCGTCGCTCACATTTGCACCAGGTATCTGTCACGGCTACGCGGCAAGCGTCTTCCCGGAGAATACAGATTCACAAAACGTACTGCGCCGATGGTGAGCGCAATGCCTCTCGCTGATGGCAAAAACTGAATATCCGTTGGTTCGATGCCATCGCGTAGTAGTATGGCCGTACCACCACTATGGTCGGAAGTTGGGTTCACATAAGACGTGTATCCATAAATATCCAGGCGCAGATCAAGTCACACCTCTTGAAGAAACACGTTACAATGTCCGCCGTTCGAATGATCTCCTTTAACAATGAGTTTTGATCGTGGAGCTAATGCTGTTGACATTAACTGTATCTATCCGATACACCTGGGTCATTTAATAGTACGACGACATATCCTTCAGGCGTTTAAGCCAGTATGCGCCACATCGTCCGTCCGACCTTCCCTGTCACCCACACCGTATATATTATTGATCGGCTGAGATCGTCAGCTTGGCTTTGTCCTTGGGCGGAAGTTGCCAGCAGCGAATCAGGAACCGTTGGTGTGATGCCCACAGCATCTTTTCGTCGCTTGGGCGATTTCTGCTTGCGGGAATGCGTGTTCACGTCCTATGGATCACGACAAACAGTAGGCACCTCCCGCAACTCCGTGTCCGAGCTCGAATCGATTTGCTGATGCTCTCCTTCCTCACAAGGCTGGGGTGCAGACGTGGTCGCTGCTGTAGAGCAAGGTGACGGTTCAGATGGAGGCTGCGTCGTCGTGGACGCAGAAACCTGGCCAGCGAGGGTCGGCAACTGGAACGCAACAACGACCGCGTCCAACATGTTCCTCGCTGCCTCAGCGTATGTAATAGGCAGCGTTGTCGGTTGCCAAGTAGGCGTCGTGTCTGCACGTGGTATCTGGACGAGGCGTGACTGCAGGCATTCAGAGCATACATGCCCTTCCTGCCCGCACCCTGAACAAGTCCGCGGTTGACCGTCATAAATGACGATCGTTCGACAGCCACCAACGGTCACGTACGATGGGATGTGTTTACGCAGTTCAATTCGCACCTGACGCACTCCATTCAGTACAGGATACATCTCGAACGTATGGCACTTTTCACCCACGTGACTTAGTACTTCCCCGTAAGGCCGCAGCGCGTTCACGACAAGCGTGGCCGGAACATCAAACGGCAGTTCGGAGATTCGTATGTTCCGTACCCCGAGTCCAGCATGGTCGACAGTCACTGCACCCACGTTGCCGTCCGAGTGGTGGAAACGATATCCATCGGTGGAACGTCGAAGAAGTCGTTCTCACGCTGTTCAGGTAAACTGTACCGGAGATGATCGAAAGATGTATACCGATAAGATCCTGTGGATCGACGTGCATTACTTCACGCAGGAACGCTCTATTTCGTATGTCTTAGGTCGTGCGTACTGGACATCGAACGTTACGTTAATCGTGGCCTTTCTATAAGAAAGCGCCATCGTCGTTCGAGGTGATTTGTTCACACTGCAACACCACTACCCGCGCAAGTAAACAACGGCCCGCTTGTGGAGCGCCGCACAGAGCCCTACACGCGTCAGCTACACAACAAGGCTGGGAGCCGACTGTTCGAGTCTCGGTCCAGCGCACGGTTTTAATCTGCCAGGAAGTTTCGTATCAGTGCACACTCTGCTGCAGAGTGAAGATTTCATTCTGGACACCTCCCCCAAGATGTGGCTAAGCCATGCATCCGTAATATCCTTTCTTCCGAGAGTGCTAGTCATGTAAGTTTCGCAGGAGAGCTTCTGTGAAGTTTGGAAGGTAGGACACGAGGTACTGGTGAGAGTATAGCTGTGAGCATGGGAGGTAAATCGTGTTGAGTAGCTCAGTTGGCAGTGGGCTCTCAGCCGTGTTGCGAAGTGGACGTGCTCGGGACTTAGATCTTTGTTTACTAGTGCGAGTGGTGGTATAGTATGTCAACAGATCACCTTGAACGATAATGGATGTTTCGTACATAAAGGCCACGATAAAATCAACGTTCCATGCCCAGAAAATACGATCTAAGGTATACGAAGTAGAGCGTTTCATGGGTGAAGTAATGCACATCAATCCACACGAAATTATCGGAATACCTCTCTCGATCGTCTCTAGTACGGTTTACTTGAAATTTGTCGATGAAGCAGCGTGCGAACGGATTATTCGCTATTCCACCAGTGTGTATCGTTTCCATCACTCGGACTGTCGACCATGCAGAACTCGTGGTTCTGACCATAGGAATCTTCGTGCTGCTGTCTTAAGTTCCGGCCACGCTTGCTGTGGATATGCTGCGGCCTTACGTCGAGGAACTAAGTGAAGTGGGAGGATAGTGGCACAGGTTCTAGACGTACACCGTTCTGAGGGGAGTGTTCAAATGGCTCTGAGCACTATGGGACTTAACATCTTAGGTCATCAGTCCCCTAGAACTTAGAACTACTTAAACCTGACTAACCTAAGGACATCACACACATCCATGCTCGAGGCAGGATTCGAACCTGCGACCGTAGCAGTCCCACGGTTCCGGACTGCAACGCCTAGAACCGCACGGCCGCCGCGGCCGGCTCTGAGGGGAGTGTGTCAGGTGCGAACTAAACTGCGCAAACACATCCCATCATACGTAACCTTTGGCGGGGGAGGGGTATTGTTCGGGGTGTGTGCAGGAAGAGCATCTTCGCTCTGAATGTCTGCAGGGACGCCTCTAGCAGATACCTCGTCCTGACACAGTTCCTACATCGCAACCGACAACACTGCCTATTACATACGTTGAGACAGCAAGGAACATGACGAACGCAGACGATGTTCCGCTCTAGTTACCGACTATCGCGCCCACGATGCTACGGCTTCCATCGGAACCGTCGACGTGCTCGACCCCATCTGCACTTCATCCATTTAAAGAAGGAGGGCACCTGAAGGTCAATTCAGGCTCTAACAGGGAGATGTGGGAAGTGCTTAATGTTCTTCGTGATCCGCAGCACGCAGACACGAGTTCCTGCAACCAGAAATCACCCAAACGACGAAAGAAGAGAAAGCAACCCACAGGAAACGCTTCGCAAGACGTTGACCCGTCGCACGAAGAAAAAGACAATCCCTTTGCTGCCCAGGCTGTGGACTCTGCTCCAGCGTTTCCTGGTTCTCTGTCAGCACCGACTGCCCAAGGACAAACGCAGTTTGACGGTGCTCAAACCACTGAAGAGCTTTTTGGCGATGTTGCGGCTAAGACTCCAGTTAAATATCATCCGTTGCTTAACGTATAGCACCTCCAGTTTGCGACTGGGAGTCGGAAGTGTAGATGGAAGGATTGATGTCAGAATCGAGCGACTACTGGATGCCCATGGCCGGCGGATCGTTGGAAGGACATTTTGTCTCAGCTGATCACTAAAATGCATGTTTCCAGTGACAGGAACGGTCAGACGGGCGACATGGTGTTTACTGGCTTAAGCCATTGCGGGATACCTCATCGTAACACCCAGTGACACAGGTGTATCGGACAGGTACAGTCAGTATCAGCGTGATTAGTTCCACGATCAAAACACAGCTGTTAAACCACATGATTCGGGCGGCAGACATTGATATCGTGCTACTTCAAGAAGTACGGCTTGATTTGCAACTGGATGTTTATGGATACACTTCTTACGGCAATCCAATTACCGACGGCGGCGGTGTTACGGCCATACTAATACGCGATGGCATAGAATCAGCGGATATAAAATATTTGCCATCAGCACGGAGCATTTCACTCATCACCAGTGCAGTCCGCTTTGTGAATCTGTGCGCCCAGTCTGTAACGGCGAAACATCGAAAGTGAATCGTCAATTAGTGTACTGAGATAGCCCGATTGTTTCATGGCACCACCGAGCACTGACTAGTGGGCAGCGAATTTAACAGCGTCTTATTCCCTGAGGATCAGATCTCTCACCATGTCCCATGTCCAGTTCTTCATGTGATCCTCAGGGACCTAACTTTGGACAATACTTGGACTCTTATCAACGGCGAACGACATGAATATACGTACTTCACCAGCCACTCGGCCAGCAGGCTTGATAGGTTTTACGTCTGTCCAGGTCTTCAGTAGCAACTGTCGGTGTCGAACTGTGGCGCGCTGTATTCAACGACCTTTAGGCTTTCATCTGGGCTGTGACCCTGCCACGAAAACATGTGAGCCGTAGGAGAGCACCATGGAATCTTAACGTCAACATTGTCTGGCAAAAGGGTTGCCATCTAGCTGTCACTGATACCTGGCATAAACGTGAACAATAACGTCATACCTATAATTCCACAATTCGATGGTGGACACACAGTGCCAAACCTGCTATTCGCCTCTCGCTCGTGACTTATGGGCGCCTTGGTAACGATCGACCTCCGAGTTTTCATAAATTGTCTTGAAGAACTAGCGTTGCAACCACCTACGCCAGAGCGCTAAATGGCAGTCCACCAGACACAGCACAGCTCCTGCAGTTCACAGCTGCCAGATTGGAAGGCACGTGGGTTCGAGCGAGACTGCAAGATTCCATCCCAGATGAAGGTGCTTCCCTCTATCACATCGTCAGAGAACGGAGACATAATAAGGGATGACCCATCACGGCATTATTGCGTCGGGTGGGCAACGTGCAAAGACACGCACCGCCGTCCCACCTGTCATCACAGATTATTACTGCAATCTGTATCTGGCCGGTCACCGACTTGACAATGACGTTGATGGCTTCCTGCATGACCTGCCGCCTTCGGGAAGGACGTAAGGAGACGACACATTCTTGAAGGTCGTCACGCTGGAAGAATTGCGCGTGGTCTTGATGCGGGCCGCGAGAAACAAATGCCCGGGACCTGATGTTCTACTAATTAAGTTTTAGAGCACATTTTCTGACCTGATGTCGGAGTTTGATGGCAGTTGTGCTCCGAACTTCTGGATCCGACCGTACACGTTCCCCCCGAATTTATTGAGGGCAAAACCGAACGGAGGATATAGACCGCAATACTTGCGGCGGCTGACGTTGGCGAATTTGGATTACAAGCTGTTCACAAGCGTACTTCGTTCTCGCCTCCTCGCTACTGTCAAGGACGCTATTCACCCTGACCAAACATGTCTGGGAGGTGGCAGTAATGTACACTCGCATTAAGCTCTTATAGAAATGTGGCGGTGCTGGTGTTGTCGTGTTGTTTAGAAGGGGCCCTCGCGGTAGTTGGCCTACATCACGCGTTCGACCGAGCTGAGCACGGTGTCTTGCTGGATGTCTTAGACTGCTGTACTGAGGAGAGGCATCGATGTCGGTCGCTGAGGCCTGGCATGAAGTCGGCGTTCCAAAACATCCCAAAGATGTGCTATAGGATTCAGGTCAGGACTCTGTCCAGGCCAGTCCGTTACAGGGATGTTATTGTCGTGTAACCACTCCGTCACCGACCGTGCGTTATGAACAGGTGCTCGATCGTGTTAAAAGATGCAATCGCCATCCCCGAATTGCTGTTCAAAACAAGAAGGTGCTTAAAACATCAATGTAGGCCTGTGCTGTGATAGTGACACACAAACAACAAGGGGTCCAAGCCTTTTCGCTTAGCCTCTTTTCTATTTGCTTTGTTTTACTATTACTCGCGTAGCAACTAATGTATGAGATAAAATATGTTACTACGAAAAGAGCCCCGAAATACCTTTTAGTGATGCTGTGCTATGACTTTCTTTGGATCATTAATTTTCAACAAAACAAAATATATTATGTTCTTATTGTTCTGGACCTGGCTTTCTATTAAAGGCACATTTTTTCGTTACTGTAGCTCGCCATAAAGTTCAACATATCTTCCTTACTTTATAGTTATTGAAAAGGTTAATGAAAATTACTTCGTTATCAATACTGATGTTACAGTACGCAATGATTGTCCAACATCAAAATTTTGCAGTGGATTTTTGTTAATAGTAAAACAACAATAAGTACCACAACTAACACGAGAACATGAGACTATTATCAGAGAAAAAAGATGTTTTTACTATAAGGTTGCCAGACCAGAACTACGCACAACAAGATTTTTTTTATGTTATGAAAGTAAATTATCTTTTTCCACTGTTAGTAATATATTATCAGCAGCCCGCGTCAACCTGTTAAAGCAATTTGAATGCGCTGCGGCAGCGGCTCGTTCGTTCCTAGCGCAGCTCTGCCACACGAATAATATTTAAATAACTGAAAATGTCTTAAAGGGATGGGATAAAATACCAGGCAAGTTTATTACAAATCATAATGCAAGGTTTCACTAAGTAACTCTATTCAAAACATTTAAACAATTCAATTAATTACACACCTTTCTAAGGCTATGTCTAATGGCGTCCCTCTCACAATCTTGACAAAAGAATGCTACGCTAGCGTACAATATAACGTCACAGGCTATCCTACTCACGTAAATCCAAGAAGACGACAGAGAAATTAATGTTCGTTCTGTATTATTTATACTAGTCACATATTCACATCTTTGTTTGATATTTAATAAGTATCGACTGTGGTGGTTTCAGTACTCGCCGACACAAAAAAAACAGTACATAATTTTATACAAGAACAAAACATGTCACACAATGTTTTCTCTTTATTACATAATATGTCTTTTGCTAAGAGACGTTACAATGCCCCCTGGCAGCAATTGACTAACGTTAACAATGTTCGGCAATATGCTGCCACCAACGTCCGTTTTGTCATTGTTTGTCACCTTATTTGGAATATTCACTATTCATTTTGTAGGGAAGCAGCCTACTCACGCCGTAATAAATTCACATCAGTCTTTCCATTGTGTGCCAGCCAGTCTGCTGTAACTAGCTTTGACGTCATAAATGTTGCGCAATACTTTTAAAATCAAGTAAATAACCTGAAACGGTTCTAGCATGTCAGGAGTAATACTAAATCAATATGTGTTGAATATCAGTTCGATAACTTTAACCATTTTCGAAATTTGGACGTTTTCTGTAAAAATCATTGAAGCAACATAAATGAGCTAGAGACTTAAAAATTTATATTTTGATTCATTTTTCATAATAATTTAATAGAAACAGTACTTTGGATTTCACAAATTGAAATTTTAGTGGAAATTCATGATTTTCTGGTTTTCGTCTTAAAACTTAAGGAAGCAAGATAGATTAAGTAGGCTAATAAATAAGGCTAGGATGTTTATATTTAAGTAGAATGGAGATCCGCTATAACCATAAAGATGTGAGAATTTCAATTGAATAACTATATAACCATAGCGATAGCGTATCTCCAAAGGGCATGTTCAGAGCTCGTCTTCTGCGTGTAGTGTAATTAAATTAATTCTCTCGCCCAAAATATTTTACTTAGCCACGTCAGAATTTTATTATGATTACTTACCTGTGTGCTGAATGAACATTTAAATTGAGAGCTTCATCGGCCATCAGCAAAAGAAGCTATAATTTATTCAGTAACTTAAAGTGGTGCATTACTAGCCCAGCGGCTAGTCGGGAGAGCCGATTTGATTAGGTGTTCCCTTAGCCACCCGCACCGCGGCTTTATATATAAGAACGCTGCGCGACAAAAGGCCCCAGTTCTCTCCAGACGCTGAATAGCACGCCATCTGTGTCAGGAGGCGCGTCGCGTCGGTATTATTGCTACAAACAGCCTCGGATGCCGTATTAAGTTACTCGAGACACGCGTAACCATGAAATCATTTTCGAGTGAAGTGTTAATTCTGGGTTGACTTTAATTATCGATCTTCAGTTTGCGTATTGTCGTACTTTCACGTGCCGCCGCGGGACAAGCATTCTACCATTATTTTTGTGGTGTTGACAGATTGCCAACACTACGCACATTATTTAAGGGAGGCGGCCATTAAGCAAGCAGGCGGACTTGATGGTCTGAAACAGGATAATCAATGAAAGCTATAAAGAAAAGTACGTTGCTTTGGGAAAACTTAACTTTAATCCACCATTTGTTTACAGCATTCTCGATGAGACATTTCATACGATAACTATCAAACTATGTAAGGCTAATGGCGCCTTGCTAGGTCGCAGACTTTGACTTAGCTGAAGGCTATTCTAACTATCTGCTCGGCTAATGAGCGATGCTTCGTCCGTGTAGTCGCTAGGAATGTCGTCCGTACAACTGGGGCGAGTGCTAGTCCGTATCTCGAGACCTGCCTTGTGGTGGCGCTCGGTCTGCGATCACACAGTGGCGACACGCGGGTCCGACATGTACTAAATGGACCGCGGCCAATTTAAAGCTACCACCTAGCAAGTGTGGTGTCTGGCGGTGACACCACATTCCTGCCCCGCAAATCGGCGAATGGTCGTGTGATAAGGCTTCCGCCCGCCGTGGGGAGGACCCCATGTTGACGTATGCAATGAGGTGGGGAGCCTAACAACAGGCGAGGCTGTGCCACCCGCACCCAGCCATTCGGTCCGAGGGGATCTAGGAAACGCCTGAAAACCTAGTCCAGGGTGCACGTCAACATGCGGTGTATGTGCCCGTAAAGAGACAAGAGGGGCCGAAGGGTCGACCTCCATTGCGTTGGGGTACCCGACGCGCGAAGACGCCATGTGGTCCGGAGCGGGCAAGAGTTCCATGGCGGAGGACGGCTGGTCACGGGAAGCGATCGGCGGCGCGTGACCCAGGGAGACGCGTGGCGGCTGCAGCAAAGCGTCCACTGCGGGCGGCGCCGGCGGGAGAACAGGCGGCGGCGGCGACGGCGGAGGCGGCGGCGGCGCGTCGCCATGGGGCAAAATGGAAGGCATCGTCAGTAACACCTGGGGATGAGGCGAGCCAGTAGATGGGTCCCCAGGGCGCTGACCGGACGGCACCGTCGCTGAAAGCAGACGGGGAGCGGCAGAACCCGTGCGACGACAGAGGCGCAGCTGATTGAGATGCCGACGCACCTCACCAGAGGCCCCCAAAACCAAATACATCACAGGGCCGAGGCAGCGAAGAATGCGCCCTGCGAGCCAACGCCGTGAACCTCGATAGTTGCGATAGAATACAACGTCGCCTGGAGCAAAAGCAGAAGTCTGCCACTGCACAGGAACCTGATGCGGCGGATGCATCAAACACATCAAGGTTCAATGAGGACGACCGTGGAGCAACTCAGCCGGCGAGCGACCATCTCGGGGCTGAGAGCGATACGAAGACAAAAAGAGCAACAATGCGTCCTCCCGAGAATGCGACTCTTTCAACTTCAACATCTGTGACTTGAAAGTGCGGACCAATCGTTCAGCGGCACCGTTTGACTGAGGCGAAAACGGCGCGGATGTCAGATGTTGAATACCATTGGCCTGGCAGAAAGACTGAAATTCTGCGGACATGAATTGTGGGCCATTGTCGGAAACAATAGTCTGTGGAAGACCTTCAATGCAAAAGATAGCAGACAACGCTTGGATGGTGGCAGAGGACGTCGTGGAAGACATTCGGACAACAAAAGGAAAATTACTGAAGGCATCTACCAGAACCAACCATCGAGCATTCCAGAATGGACCAGCAAAATCGATGTGCAAGCGTTGCCAAGGGGAAGTGGCTTTTGGCCATGCAAAGACTTTCTGCGGCGGTGCGGATTGTTGTTCAGCACACGCCATGCAAGAAGAACACATATTCGTAATCGCAGCATCGATTCCAAACCAAGTACAGTGCTGACGAGCAAGTTGTTTCGTTCGCACGATACCCCAATGTCCTTGGTGAAGAAGCCGTAAGACAGAGGACTGTAACGAACGTGGGACCATGACTCTGGACTGATCATTATCAGAACGCAACAACAAAACACCACGTCATACAAAATGTATCTCCTTGTGAGCAAAAAATCGGCAAGCCAACGGATCCTCGATCCGCGACTTCGACAAGGGCCATTGAGTAGCAACGAAACGCAAAACGGTAGCAAGGACAGGGTCAGCAGCTGTGGCTGTAGCTACACCACGAAAATCAATCGGAAACGATTCGACCACTTCATCAGTTTCCGAATCAACGAACATGCAAGCAAGTTCGGAAAAATCGAATGCTTTATCCTCAGCAACAGGCAAACGGGACCACGCATCGGCATTTCCGTGCTTAGCAGTGGACCGATACAAGATATCGTAGTGGTACTGCGAGAGGGAAATAGACCAGCGAATGAATTTCTGTGCTGTACGCGGAGGTACAGGCTTGTTCGGATGAAAAAGCGACGTCAAAGGTTTGTGGTCTGTGATGATGGTAAAGTGACGACCATACAAGAAATCATGGAACTTAGTAACACCAAACAAGAGAGCCAAAGCTTCTTTCTCTATCTGTGAATAATGTCTTTGCGCAGACGAGAGCAATTCTGACGCAAAGGCAACAGGGCGATCATGCGATCCATCTTTGTGCGCAAGCACAGCACCGATCCCGAAATCTGATGCATCTACCATCACAAAAGGGGTTTCTGGGGATCGAATGGCGTAAGGCAAGTATTAGAAAGCAACGCCGATTTCAACTGGCGAAAGGCGCGTTCGCATTCCGTCGTCCAGACGAACGGAACACATTGACGGCGTAAGCGATGAAGCGGAGCTGAAATGGAAGAGGCATTGCGCACAGTCACTCACACCTTGTGATTCTAAATCGTGTAATGTTCTTGCGACCACATCACGTAATGCGTGAGGAACATTGCGCGCTCTGAAAAATTTCGGTTGCGCGTTGACTTTCAGTCCCAAATGTGCTTCATTGTTCTTAGCGCAACCAAGGCCCGGTGCAAAAATGTCTGCAAATTCTTCACATAGCCTAGAAACACTGTCTGAAGTCACAGTCTGATTCACTGATAGGACCTGATGTACAATAGACAAGTTAAACAACTGAAATAAATCTAAACCAAACAAGTTCACTGCAGTAGAAGAACGTAGAATGTAAAATGACACAAGTTTTATTTGTCCCTTGTATGTTGCAAGAAGAGTGCACTGTCCTAACACAGGGATCTGCTGTCCTGAATATGTAGTGAGCTTAACAGTAGCGGCACGCAACGGAGGTTTGCCCAGTTGTTTGTACGTGTCGTGATTGAGCAAAGAAACTGCAGCTCCGGTATCGAGCTGGAATGGTATGACCTTGCCATTAAAGTCCAAATCTACAAAAAGTTTATTGTCCTGCTGACGACAACAGCGACTGTCTCGTGCAATTTGAACTGATACAGGTACAGAATCACTTGTTAATTGACGCGATTTCCGGCGACGTCGACGCACACTTTTTGTGGGACGAACACAGTCACTGTTAGAAAGAGTGGCACTGGACGGAGTGGAATTAACTACATGAATGTCCATGGGCGAAGGTTCACGAGCCTTAGTATTCTTGGTTCAATTCCGGCGCGAAGCAAAAGGCCTGGAATGGTTGTGATTGTCTGATCTGAGTTTTTTCTGGCAAACACTTTGAACATGTCCTTTCTTATTACAGAAAAAGCAAATAGCTTGGCGTGACGGGCAATTTTCACGTGAATGTCTAGTAGCACACCGCGGGCATGATTTCACTGCATGTGTACGCTGGCGCGGCACACATGGTTTAGAGCGTGGCGGCAGCTGTGTGGACGTGTGTGAGGGCAGTTTACCGGGCCGCGCAGCGCGCCCGGCGGGCCGGTTAATGTTACACACGGCTGACGAAGTTGCAAATGAGTCCTGTGCAAAGTCAAGCGTGTCCTGTCTATCCAATATGTCTATCACTTGCTGAAGGGAGGGATTAACTAGTTTCAAAATTTGCTCCAGTATACAAACATCAGAAACGTTCTGTGCAATTGCATCACGTACCATTGTATCTGAATAAGGGAGTCCACATTCACACTCAAAAGCACAATCCCTTGTAAGGGCTTGCAATGTTGCAACCCACTCCCTATTAGTCTGACCAGCCGTACGTTTTGTACGAAAGAAAGTATACCTTTTTGCAACTACATTAACTGTTTCTTTGAAATAGGCATCCAATGCCGACAAAATTTCTTCGTAGGACAGAGTTGCTACGTCGCGTCGGGGAAACAATTTCACTATCACACGGTAGGTGGACACTCCTACACAGGATAACAAGTGAGGCTGCCCCTCATTACCTTGAATTCTGTAGGCGGCGAATTGAAATCCAAACTGGCGTGACCACTCGGTCCATGATTCTTGCGCTGAGTCGTAGGGCCTAAAAGGCGGTGCAACTGCGAGTTGTGGCTGTGGTAGCGGTGAAGCGGCGGCTGCCGCATCGTGTTGCTGTGCACGTTGACCCTGGACGAGCTGTCCAAGGGCATCCAATAACGCCTGCGTCTGCTGATTCTGCAAGCGATAAAATTCGGACAGTACATCGGGAGATTGTGGCGAAGCCATGACACAAGTAAATCAATCAAAGAGAAAGAAGGCAGTTTGTAACGTCGCCAGAAAGTAGAGCAATACGAACGCGAAATCCTCTTTTAATCCTCGTCGCCAATTTGTGGTGTTGACAGATTGCCAACACTACGCACATTATTTAAGGGAGGCGGCCATTAAGCAAGCAGGTGGACTTGATGGTCTGAAACAGGATACTCAATGAAAGCTATAAAGAAAAGTACGTTGCTTTGGGCATACTAAACTTTAATCCACCATTTGTTTACAGCGTTCTTGATGAGACATTTCATACGATAACTATCAAACTATGTAAGGCTAATGACGCCTTGCTAGGTCGTAGACTTTGACTTAGCTGAAGGCTATTCTAACTATCTGCTCAGCTAATGAGCGATGCTTCGTCCGTGTAGTCGCTAGCAATGTCGTCCGTACAACTGGGGCGAGTGCTAGTCCGTATCTCGAGACCTACCTTGTGGTGGCGCTCGGTCTGCGATCACACAGTGGCGACACGCGGGTCCGACATGTACTAAATGGACCGCGGCCGATTTAAACCTACCACCTAGCAAGTGTGGTGTCTGGCGGTGACACCACAATTTTAGCTTGTTGTTTGATGAACCTTATCATCAAATTATGGCGAGCATTCTTTTAAATATTTTATTTGGATAGTTATAGTGGCATCAGCGCATTAGACTCTGAACTGCACTGTTAGTTAGATTGTATGGATTCTTTTGTTTTCATCTGGGACTTTCAGAATACAGGACGTTTTTTCATGACTGATTATAAATCCCAGACAATCTCCTAATTCCTCAGAGCTATAAGCTGTAACCATAAGTGTATTCTCAGATGAAGTGGGCACTAGGAATTCTAATTACAGGCTTCACGTTTTGCTAATCACTTTCTGGTTGCCAATATTGTAGTTAGAGAGCCAGTGTTGAGAACGGCAAAAGACAGCATAATTAATAGGAACATTTTAATTAACATTAATTCCACACGCCGCCCTACATATGGTTAAACGGCCGGGAAATAAAGTGTTTCTACATTACATCACATTATATAAAAAAAATAATAATTCCATCCACCGCCCCACATATGGTGCTAATCGGCTGGGAAATAAACTGAGTAATGTGAAAGTGGTTTTAAATATTCGGATTCGCGATTGAAATGCGGCACGCAACTGAGTAATAGAACAGTGAAAGTGTTACGTGTGCATGTGGACGACGCAAATGGATTAACAACGCATCTGGATTGACGGAACTGGCGCTGAGTCTAGCGACGCTGCCGGCATTGCGAGAAGCCTGTTTCGCCGCACAGCACTCGTCCGCCGGAGCCGCGCCTGCACTTGCGGGCCACGCAAACACACAACAGCCGTCGGAGTGCCGTCTGCAGTTCAACGTGCTGCGTCGCATCAGTAATCCTGGTACGCCACGCCGGCAACGCCATACGTCGTGCAGAAGGAATTAAGTTAAATGAAAAGCTGTTAAAAATTTTACTAACCTGCACTAAAAGACTGTCGGAAATGGAACTGCCAAAGGAAACCGAGGTTACACTTAAATCATAACCTCTGTCTCTTGAAGGAACTGTAAATCCAGACAACAGTTCAAGTGTAAATATGCATGAAAATTGTAATGTTAAAGTGAAATATGAAGTATTGTCTCCTGACAGTAGTGTGGGAAGGGGCGATGATTCAATATTAGAGACCCCTGTAGTAAAACAGAAATCAGAAATTGTTAATTTATTGGATGATAGTTTATCTGATTAATTAAAAACGAAACAGTCATCAGAGGTGGTAGAGTTTAAACAGGAGAATTTAGATATGACTGATCAAACAGAAGTTTCATTTAGTTTTGATGATTCTGGTGTTGGAGCTAGTTTTTCGTCACCTGAGTGTGATAAAAAGCCAGCTAATGAGCAACCCCAAGACACTGAGGCTATTGATTTAAATGTTATATTACAAGCAATAGCTGCCAGTAATGCAAAAATGTCAGCCAGTAATGCTAGAATGACAGCTGAATTAAAGTCTGAAATAAGTGAACAGGTCAAAAACAATAATGCTGAATTAAAGTCTGAAATAAGTGAACAGGTCAAAAACAGCTATGCTGAATTGAAGTCTGATATAATTGAGGTATATAACATGATTGTGGCCAGGCAAACTAATTTTAATAAACGATTGGAGGTAATGGACGATACCTTCAAGGCTGGCTGCAAAAAGTTGAAAGAGGATCTGGACAATATGAGTTATAAAATTGATTACAACCATGAGGATATTAAGAAAAAGGTTGCTCAACAGTTTTCTGAAATGTATAAAACAGTAAAATCCGAAGTTGCTGAGGTTCGCAGAGACTTCCAAATGGAAGATGCAAAGCTGGAGCACAAGTTAACAGAAAAGATCGAGGCGAAATCTGAACTGTGCTCAGATAGGTTTAAAGATGTTAACATAAAAGTAAACATATGTCAAGCAGAAGTAGACGCAATCAAAACTGATACTACTCATATTGTGCAAAGAGTAGATAATGTCGAAATAAGAGTAGAAAATATTAGTACTAACATTGCTAGCATTGAGAATAAAGTAGCTTCAGTAACTTCTGGTAATGGTAGTATACAACAAGTTGTAGCTGCAAACGCCGCTTTTTTCGGGTGTCGGCTGTCTCTGCGGTTCGGTCCAGATAAAAATATCCATCCGCTAGATTTCTGGAACGATTTTGAAGATGTGATTCCACCAACTTGGTCTGAACGAGAGAAAATCTCATTTATTAGAAGCCATTTAGCAGGTGACGCCATGCGTTGGTCAGCTGATGTTATGTTGAGGTGTAAAACATTAGCGAAATTTGAAACAGCTTTTATTAATGAGTATTGGTCTAGTAATAAGCAAAATGAAGTGTTGAGAAAATTTTGGAGTGGAAAACGCTTCAATGCAGGCAAGGAATCTATTAAAGAGTTTGCCAGGTCATGGATCTCACGTTTGTCACATTTGGACGAAAAGCTAAAACCTGAAATAATAATGCTAGGTCTTGAAGCCAAACTGCCATGGTATTGGCAAACTAGAATTATATCTGCCCCTAGAGACAAACTGGATCGTTTCATTGAATATTTGGAACGTGTAGAACGTGTTGCTGCCAATGAGGAGCAAGCACATAATAACAGAAATGCTAATGGCACTAGTAGTAATTTTAAGAACGAGCATAATGGCAACGTAAACATCAGAACAGTAGGTGTTCGCCATCCTAAGAGAGGTAGGAATTGGAAAAATAATTATCAGAACCAACAATGGCATCCAAATGATAGTAATTTTGTTCCAAACAAAATTATGCATGTAAACAACAGTACGGAAAGCAATGCTGTGCCAGTTACCTATAATAAAAATAAAGGAAACAATAGTAGGCCGCGGCAGGAAAACTAGTTCCCGTCTATGAGGACACTGGCGGTGACCAGGCGGTTACTTTTCCTAAACCAGTAGTTACAATTATTGGCAAGACAGATCAGAACACTCAAACTGAACATGTGGATGATGGGTCGGTAGCATCTAAGAATACAACAGAAATATTAGATCACTCACAGTATTTGATAGATACCGTGTTAGAGACGCTTTCTAAGTGGGAAGAGCAAGAGAAGCCGCAGCACTGTAACGGTAGGGAAGAGCTACAAAATACTGAATTGTCAGGTGAAGAAGCAGAGGAAATTCATGCTTATATTTACGATGAGGATGATGTGCTCTTATCTAAAGTGCCTGTGCAGGATGTTGATACTGTACTAATAGATTTAGGACACGAGGTAAGTGAGAATGTAGAGGGTAGCCTGTTGGGGGTCAATGAACCCAGTAGCTGTGACCAGTTGTCACTTGAGAAGGAACCCGACGGTAATGGTGAATGTGGTTTAGCTGTAACTAGTGTTATGCCCGGTCTGGAGGCGCAGAATCGCTCAGACTACAGTAATTTGGGTCACGTTCAGCAAACTAAATGTAATGAAGTGGTGCGGTGTTTCGGTTTGAAATTAATAGACCGACTGGAAAAGGCAGCTAGAAATGCAATTCAGGAAACCCCTACACACTTTGACCCAAATGTAATGAAGACAAATGTCGATCACTTTAGTTGGAGACAAATCCAAAAGGAACTATTGGAAGAATTTGAGGAACCACCTGTACAAACTAGAATAAGCTACCCTATAATAATAGTGAATATGTTGGGTATCAATGTACGTTGTCTCTTAGACAGTGGAAGTGAGGTGAGTGCGATATCTCAGTCCTTCTTTGATGCATTACCTGGTAAAGACAAGCTTACAGTAATGAGGGTATCAGGACTAAGAATAATTGGTGCTACTGGCAAGGTGTCAAAAACGGTAAAGCAAGAAGCTTTACTGCCCTTTAACATTAATGATAATTTAATTGATCATCCCTGCTTAATTATAAACAATCTCAGTATTGAGGTCTTAATTGGCATAGATTTCTTGTCGAAATATCAGAGTGTTGTTGACTTTGAAAGAAGCCAGTTAAAAATGGTGTTGCCAATAACCGGAGTGATTACGGTACCTTTTAGTGATAAACATGTAATAACTAATGATGAAACTTGGGAGCTGCCTATACGTGTTCTGAAAAAATAGGAGGTATTGGGACGAAAGTGTTAATCTTAGTAACAGTAAACTAAACACAGAAGAAGAAGAAGAAGAAGCAATTATTTTGGACAAAATAGAAGCTAAAGTGCAGGAAATCGATAAAATTTCAGCTAATCAGAAGGAAGAACTGAGACAGGTTTTAAAAAGGCATCATAAGGTATTTTCAAATAGACCTGGCGTGGTCAAAGGTTATGAATGTCAATTAAAGGTGAAACCTGGCCAAGAGTTTTTCAGGAAGCCATACCAAATACATGTAGCTAGGAAGGAGGCGGTTCGAAAGGAGATACAGAGAATGCTAGAGTGGGGTGTGATTGAAAAAGCGGTCAGTGAGTACAATAATCCTCTTGTTGTTGTACCAAAAAGAGACGGGAGTGTCAGATTGGTCTTGGACGCTCGTTGGTTGAATGAAATAGTGGTTAGGGAAAGTGATAGACCGCAGAAAATGGACGAGTTATTGCAAAAGTTCCGGGGAGTAAAATTCTTAACATCTATGGACATCACGTGTGGATATTGGAATTTGCCACTGGCGGAAAGTTCAAGGAAGTACACAGCTTTCTTGTACGAAGGAGTTTGTTACCAATACCGTGTGGTACCTTTCGGACTTAATATCTCTGTCTGTGCCTTCGTACGTGTGATGTGCCATGTTTTAGGACCAGCCTTCAGTAATAAAATAACAGTCTACGTAGATGATCTGTTAATAGCAACTCCTACCTGGGAAGAACACATAGTTTTATTAGAGGAAGTGTTAGAGGCTATTGAGAGAGGTGGCATGAAACTAAAGATTGAAAAGACAGAGTGCGTTAAAGAGGAAATAAGTTTCTTGGGATATATGATAAGTGGAAAAGGTATTCTGCCTGACCCAGGCAAGCTAGCAGTCATTGAAAAATTTGAGGCTCCCAGAAACAAGAAGCATTTGAGATCGATATTCGGTCTTTTCAGCTTCTATAGGCGTTTTGTTAGTGATCAGGTTTTTAATGCGCCTTGTCTTCACCTCCTGCTGAAAAAGAATACCCCTTGGGATTGGACAGCAGAATGTCAACAGGCGTTTGAGGTGCTTAAACATTAATTAATAGTCCTATTTTACATCATCCTGATTTTGAAAAACCATTTTGTATGTTTGTTGATGCTAGTGGCTATGGTATAGCTGTGGAGGTATTCCAAGTACAAATAGAGAACGAACAAGAAGTGCACAAGACTATAGCTTTCGCAAGTCGATCTTTAGAGGCAGCAGAGAGAAATTATGGCATCTCAGAACTGGAAGCGTTGGCAGTTGTATTGGGTCACAAGATAATTGTTTACAGTGACCATAAGGCGTTGACCTTTTTAAAGACCTGTAAGTTGTGGAATGCTCGTTTGGTAAGATGGTCATTGTATCTCCAGCAGTTTGACCTTGAGGTTAGATATATTCAAGGAAAAGACAATCTGGTAGCTGATGGCTTATCTCGAAGTGCGGAGCTCTGTGATGACGCGGGAATTACTGCAACAGACCTAAGTGAAATACGAATGTTTGCGTTGCACGAAGTAAAGGAAGAAAGTGCATTAAAGAGGGTGATTAAGAACTTGAGACGTGAGCAGAATGCAGATGACCAGCTGAAATTAGTGAAGAGCTATTTAGGAAATGCGAAGTATCATAAGGTTTCGCAATACTATGTCTGCATAAAGGTATCCTGTTTAGGAGGAAAAAGGTAGGTGTTTCTGAGTGGAAGCTGTGCTTTCCCTCACAACATGTACACTTACTAATCGACTATGTACACCTGAGGTATGGGCAGTATGGTGCAAAGAAGTGCATTGCAAAATTAAAAGAAAAAGTTGTGCTTGACAACATGTACTGTCGTGTGGCCAAGCGTCTAGCATCTTGTGTAGTGTGCCAGAAAGTCCGTGCTGCTAACACCAGAATACAAGGGGATATGCATTCAGTAGAGCCAACTGAAACCCTAGAATTACTGGCTTGTGATTTGTTTGGCCCTCTTCCTGTTTCGAGAGGTGGTTGCACCCATGTTTTTGTTGTTGTGGATGGATTCAGTAAATATGTTAAGCTATACCCAATTAAAAGAGCAAATGCAAAAACGTTGGTAGAAAAGTTGGAAAAAGATTTCTTCGTGAACGTTGGCGTTCCGAAGAATTTGCTGTCAGACAATGGGCCTCAATTTACTTCTGATAGATTTAAGGAATGTCTGAATAAGGCCGAAGTGAAACATCTGAAAATATCTGCGTATTTCCCCCAAGGAAATATGAGTGAACGTATTATGAGAGAATTGAATACGCTTTGCAGGACTTATTGTACTCGGAAACACTCAAGTTGGGCACAGCACATGAAGTATTTTGAGAATGTAATCAACAACTTAAGGCATGATGCAACTGGTTTTGCGCCTTGCGAATTAATGTTTGGCAAAGAACCGCACAATGTGATTGCAGATATGGTACAATTCCCTATTCTAAAGCAAATATCCACAGACGAGAAGAAGTTAAAGGCTAGGGCAAATATAAGAAAAAGAGAATTGGAAAGGAAGAAGCGTCATGATGCAAAAGCTATACCCACCAGTTTTGAAATAGGTCAGTTAGTCCTTGTCAAAACCAAGGGAAAATCAAAGAAATTAAATGCAGAAACAAAGAAATTCATGTTCGTATACCAAGGACCTTTCAGGATCATAGGAAAACCACATGCCAATGCGTATAGGCCAGAGTACCCTAAGAGTAAAAAGCTATTAGGTCTCAGGAACGTGATCGACCTAATGAAATTCATAGATAGTGAATAAATGCTGTAGGGAGGAGGTTGTTCTGTAACCTCTACACAGTGTGGCAGCTGTGCAGACCCAGCTGTGTGAGATCTTTTTTCCTTTTCAGGTTTCACTCATTCTTCAACTTTCCTATCTACAAAAATTTCGACCCCTTCTTTCCAATATGAAATTTTTCCGAAAACAATGAATTCTATAGCGAGGAGGTTGTTTTATAACCTCTACACAGTGTGGCAGCTGTGCAGTCCCAGCTGTGAGAGATCTTCTTTCCTTTTCAGGTCTCACTCATTCTTCATCTTTCCTATCTACAAAAAGTTCGGCCCCTTCTTTCCTATATGAAAAATTTCTGAAACCAATGAATGCTGTAGGGAGGAGGTTGTTCTGTAACCTCTACACAGTGTGGCAGCTGTGCAGTCCCAGCTGTGTGAGATCTTCTTTCATATTTCAGATCTCACTCATTCTTCATCTTTCCTATCTACAAAAATTTCGACCTCTTCTTTCCAACACATTAAAATTTCTGAAACTAATGAATGCTGTAGGGAGGAGGTTGTTCTGTAACCTCTACACAGTGTGGCAGCTGTGCAGTCCCAGCTGTGTGAGATCTTCTTTCACATTTCAGATCTCACTCAATCTTCATCTTTCCTATCCACAAAAATTTTGACCTCTTCTTTCCAAACAGGAAAATTTTCCGTCATGGCTATCAAGCCATGAGTTCTGTAACCATTCTATCCACCGATTAGTGAAGAAAAATACCTAATGTGACAAACTTAACAGTGACATAAACAATAGAGAAGTATGACGTAATTAAGATACAAATGTATTTGAGTAACAAGTATGTATAGAACCCTGGTAATATTGTAAGTACAGAGTGTTGTTTTGTTGGAAATGGTCCAGCAACAGTATTTTAAAAGGATATACAAATTCGTATACAAGCAGGATCTGAAGTGGCAGTGAAACCTATTGTATGCTGTAGAGCTAAATAATAAATAGTAAGAGAGAGTGCTTAGTGTTATGAAAAATATGTAGATAAGTTGTAAGAGTAAACTCACCTTGTGTAGCAAGGAATGGCAGTGTAATACAAATGAACAGTGTTTGTGGTTGAGACGTGAAGGACACGTCTTTGAAATATTTATAAGATTGGAGCTGGCCATTATTTTGGTGTAGTGTGTGACAGGACACACCTACACATATTGAGGTTATGAGTTGGAGGCGTGAATGCGACCATAGGTACCCTTATGTTAGATGAGACAGAGCAGCTCATGGTGTCCTATAGGTTTAAGGAATTTAGCATTACGCTCGTCCATAATTACTTGATGCACTTTAGTGGTAGGTCGAGAGAGACTACCTGTGGTTTCAGCGTCCGATCGAGTGGAAATGGATTGCCACGTGAGCAAACTTATCAGCTGCAATACACTATAGGTATACTATAAAAGTGCTATCCTATGCTTTAAATGTTAATAGAGGGAGTATTACTTAAGTTCATACACTAGCAAAGTAAATAAGTAACATAATTGCAGACGTGAAACATTATTTATAGCTCAGCATAAATACACTTCGATGAAGTAAGTACATAATTGCAGATGTAGAACTGACACAACCGCAGAGGATCAATAAGTGGAATTAATGATCAACTAAACGTAGTGTGTTTTGAATACTCAGAACTGTACTTTTACCAAAAGTTACTCATATGTACAAAGAAGCTGAGAAAACAACTACTAATCAAATATACTCATACTATCTCTAAGAATAAAGTAATTGAAGATGAGTCAGCTAAGTGAATAAAATGCAAATGTATCAGAAATGTACCGAGCATTGGTTCAGTGTTCCGGCCCAGAAATAATTAATTGAAATTAAATAGGACTTATGATTGTATGCCTTGAGAGCATAAATTTTCTCTAGTACGTGACTAACGGCGTTTTGAGCCATTTATTTACCGATTTTATGACGATTAAGTAACCACGAGAGTATAATTGAAAAAGTTCTGTTAACTTTGTTCCAGCAACATATTGAAGGATAAAATGTATATATCCCCATTTCATTGTGACCCACCCTTAGATAATAAGTGAACAGAGTCTGAGGCACTCTTTTTGTTTTTTCTACAGGACAAACCAGATAATGGCAGCCTGGTAGCTGCGTGAAAGCGTGGAGTGACTTGGACACAACTCACAGTGACCCCTCCCCTTTCCCCATGTAATTTAGAGTGAACGTGAAGGACGCACACTATAGCAACTTCCCCTCCTCTACCTTTGTGAATGGAAGTGTAGAACGCCAGCCAAAGCGGCTACAACCACGTGTGTAAAAATGATTTGTGAAATTTTCTTTCAGGTTTAGAAAAGACTGCTAAGATATAATCATCTGTTTATGTAGCATGAATAACTTATTTTGTTTGAATTTGTGTATGTGAAAATGTATTTAATGGAATTAAGATTTTCATAATTTTACATATTTTTATGTGTTTGTTTGTCTAAGGAAATATGTATGCCAAAGTGTTTCATTGATTTTGCTTGAATTTAGAGGGATAATGTTGCTTAAGAGGCAGTGAACATGACAGCCACTTAAATAATTGAAGTAGGTAATCAGTTCTCTTTTAATATTTCTATGTGTTTACAATTCAATTTTAATTTTCATAGGGAGTTAAGCTGTACTCTTGCTTCCCTTTTTGTAATTAAATTTTTTTTAATTCATTAACATTCAAAAACAAAAAATTTAACTAGAGGGTGATGTAGGGAAGCAGCCTACTCATGCCATAATAAATTCACATCAGTCTTTCCATTGTGTGCCAGCCAGTCTGCTGTAACTAATTGTGACGTCATAAATGTTGCGCAATACTTTTAAAATCAAGTAAATAACCTGAAACGGTTCTAGCATGTCAGGAGTAATACTAAATCAATATGTGTTGAATATCAGTTCGATAACTTTAACCATTTTCGAAATTTGGACGTTTCTCTGTAAAAATCATTGGCGCAACAGAAAAGAGCTGGAGACTTAAAAATTTATATTTTGATTCATTTTTCATAATAATTTAATAGAAACAGTATTTTAGATTTCACAAATTAAAATTTTAGTGGACATTCATGATTTTCTGGTTTTTGTGTTAAAACTTAAGGAGGCAAGATAGATTAAGTAGGCTAATAAATAAGGCTAGGATGTTTATATTTAAGTAGAATAGAGATCCGCTATAACCATAAAGATGTGAGAAGTTTCAATTGAATAACTATATAACTACAGCGATAGCGTATCTCCAAAGGGCATGTTCAGAGCTCGTCTACCACGTGTAGTGTAATTAAATTAATTCTCTCGCCCAAAATATTTTACTTAGCCACATCAGAATTTTATTATGATTACTTACCTGTGTGCTGAATGCACATTTAAATTGAGAGCTTCATCGGCCATCAGCAAAAGAAGCTATAATTTATTCGGTAACTTAAAGTGGTGCATTACTAGCCCAGCGGCTATTCGGAAGAGCCGATTTGATTAGGCGTTCCCTTAGCCGTCCGCACCGTGGCTTTATATATAAGAACGCCGTGCGAGAAGAATAATACGCCATCTGTGTCGGGAGTCGCGTCGCGTCGGTATCATTGCTACAAACAGCCTCGGATGCCGTATTAAGTTACGCGAGATACGCGTAACCATGAAATCATTTTCGAGTGAAGTGTTAATTCTGGGTTGACTTTAATTATCGTTCTTCAGTTACTTTCACGTGCTGCCGCGGGACAAACATATAATAATTCCATCCGCCGCCCCACAACTTGTTTGCTATTTTGCACTATAGTTTTAATCACACTCTTTATGGTTTTCTCACACTTTGCGAGGTGACCGTAAACCTAGTCCCAGGGCCATTACAGTTTTCTGGCTCTCCCATTCGGGCTATGTGCGGTCAGAAAACCTGGGAAAACTGCGCCGGAGCCATGGTCATTCCGCCTGGTTTGTTGTAAAACGCAGTTTGATTGTTCATCAAAAAAGGTCGGTATTTATCAAATGTTCACAGATAACAAAGGTTATTTATGACAAAATGTTAAACTTTTAGTCCCCTTGTTGAAAATGTACCTTCTACACCCTTTCACATTCGTGGTAATATTTGTGTTCTTTGTCACACTGAAAGTCAATCATTAAATAGTGTTACGATGGTGTAATGAATTGTCTCTACACTTACTCACGACAACTGTTATACCATGGTATGGCATTCGTGTTCGTTTGCTTCACTAGTATGACGAAAACATACAACAGCTAACAAAATAATATTTTGAGTTTATACACAGTAAACTGAAGAAAAACTGTTTTTCGCGAAATTTCGTGTCCTATAAATCATTTTCATGTTAGTACATTAACAGCGTAGTTGGTAATGTTCGGTTGAATGTCGACAATTTCGTACGGAGCGGGCGGCGCGAAGCAATTGTTGCGTAGCGTCGCCTGGAACGCGGCGTGCCAACGACCGCTGGGGTCGACGACCTGCTCGCCGTAACAGCGACGGAGTGTTGGGGTGGCGATCATGCAGTCGCGAGCCGCGCCGAACCATTTACCAATGTCGGCGTGTTGCAGTTGTTTCCCGCGACCGGCTAGCTGGCGGCACGGCACCCGTCTCTGCTCCGCATTGCTCCCCGTCACAGCGCATGAAACAAATATTCCACAACGGTGTACTGTCTTTAAGGATACAGATTATTAGCTGTGGAAGCAAATGCAACTTGGTTTAAAGCGTTTATTGTTCAGTAAGCCGTCGTTTCGCTGGTCTGCACAGGATGCTTTGGCGTGATAACGGGTTTCTTGTGGCTTCACAAGTGAATCGCATTGTGACACTGGTATTCAGGGTTCGTCACACGCACGTTGTACTACACACTTTCATTTGTTCTCACGGTCGATACGCTGCCAGAGCGTCTCTCAACACGCGAAAATGTTTCGGTTCACACACTCTAAATGTTTCCGTTGAGCGATGTTTGTTTGAATCGACTCCGAACGATCACTAACTACCGTTTTCACACACAGTAAATTTATTGTTCGTTGAGCACTGCACTATGACAGTTAGTCACTCAACACTTGACTTATTCCGCCGTATATATTGGTGCAGATACAACAGTCATTTTCTGTCCCTGCTACACACAATATTCCGTCCTTTCCTAGATTGTTTATGCACACAGTTTATTTTTAGTGCATATCAACTGTTCTTAGCATAATCACTCTCATCTACACTGAGTCCATTGTGTTTACCATGTCATTACACACTTTTAGTATTATTACTAGGCATATATGGCTTTTTTGTAATTATTTAAAGGTGTGTGATTTTTGGTACATAGCTTTCTTTTCGTTTTTCGGTGTAGCTTGCCATGTTATCACCCATCTAGCAAACAGATTTTACCATGTGCATGACATCTGGACTTGGGCATATTGCTCAATAAATACTTCATTTAGTATCAGTATTTTTTTAAAATGATCTGTCCTACAGGATCACAGCGTAGTTTCCGTGTTGATTGACTTGATTCGCGTACCGCGTAATTAATATTCAAAGACGTGTACCAAGTACACGGGCTTCAATTGAAGCATCGGTACATACAAAGCGTGGGTTACACGGAACGGGTTTGTCCTTGATTGAATTCTGCACCAGTGTCGTTCTCAGATCACTATTGGCAGTAAACGTTACATCACATAATTGTTTCGTACTACAAAGTCAGTTTTTGTCCAGTAGAGACTCTCTCTCAGGGTTCCTTAATTCTAACACAATTACACCTGTTACATTACTATATGAGATCTCATCATTAATTGTACTTACTTACTACAAATGAAAAATGATTCAAGAAATTAATCATTATTTTATCAACAAAAAGATTGTTCATTGCTTGATGAGCATATAGTATTTTAATGATACTAATTGTCTGTAAACAAAGTCTTCAATTTGCATGCTATTGCTCAGTTTACTGATTCTACTTTCATGCTATGCTTACTTATTTATGTTTTACTTCCTCAAAATTTTAAATACACACAAATTCTTTCTTAAAGCTAACGTACTTAAACTCTAAAACACAATTGAAATCGTCTTACTGCTACTATTTACATCTGACAGGTCATTGAATAAATAATTTTACTATCCCATTCTAACATCTTTCAAATCTCTTTAGCCACTACTTCCCTCGTCGACCAAGGGATGGAGTAAGATGCGCGACAGTATGTTTTGTGGGGCATTACCTCTATGTGATAATGGTACCCCTTGATTATTCCTGGTCGGTTGGTAAATACCATGGTATATTCCGATCGCAGCTGCGTTAACTGTTTGCTTTTGTATGTTGCTTAAACTTTCAGATTCCGGTACTTTGGTTTGAAATGCATCAACATTTGTTTCAACATTTATATCTTCAACATTAGGATAATAGAGATCTGCCATATGTGAATAATCATCGAGGTGTAGTACCCAGGGGTTCCTACACTTGGTATTTATTCGGTTGCAACATGGCACAAGCACCTCCTTCGATTTCATCATAGACAAGTCAATTCTCCTACCTTTATTAACTATGCCTAGGAGAGGTCGATCACTGCGTCCCTCTCACGGAGAAAATCTACTCCCAGAATGCAGGCCACCTTTAACCCTTTAACAATGAGGAACGAGCTCACTATGGCTTCGCCCTCCTTACAAATCTCCACCTGCAGCTGGTACTTAACTAATTGGCTCTGTGCACTTATAGCTCCAGATACCTTGCAATTATTAACCGGAAAAGTCGGTATTCTACGTCCCTTCCCCAGCGCTTTAAACAATTCTGTACTCATTACACTCACTGAGGCACCTGTGTCGATGATTATATTCACGGCAACATCATTGATTTTCGCTTCTATTATGGCTTGCACATTTTCGTTGCTATCTTTCTTACATTCATGCGGTTCGGTCAGTAGATCTTTATCCATACTGATACCGCCTTTGTATCGCAGCATATGTATTCCAGGCATATTATTGTCATTCGTGTTGCTCTCACTCCACCCCTCGGCCAGCGATAGAGAGCATATCGTGGCCGATTCTAGTTTGTTGGATGGCTTGCTTGCGAGGTACTTGGACGGCTATTGTCCGCGACCTCTACTATGTGTACGTTTTGATTTGTAGGCCGCCACGACTGCGCAATAGGCGCGTTTTGCAGTGGTGCTCTGTTGTTATCGTACCGGTCATTACCTTGCCGTTCTGGGCTTGGTCGCTGATTCTGATTCCAATTTCGATTACTGTCGCTGTATTTTCTATGCCACTGACCTCGCTCATTTTTTCAGCGGTTGGTTCCTAGCAATCCGGAATCGTACCGGTCGTCTAATCGACGCTTTTTATTATGGGACGGTTGTCCATACCCGTTCTGACTTCTACTATTATTACCATTTTGCGAGTGCTCTTGCCGCTTGTTACCGCCACCACCATTTCCATGGTTGTCTTTTGTGCACTATTATTTCTGTCATGTTTACACCCTGATCCATTATTCCGCGAGTGATCACACGCTGCTTTTGCGTCTTCCTGGATTAGGTCTATTGAATCTAGAACAGACAGGAAATGTTCCATGTCGCTCTCAGGTACGCGTATTAATTTCTCTTTGATATGAATGGGTAAATGTATTATGTCTCTTGGTGAGATAGACTCGTCCCAGTAGCGCGTTTTGTTTATATACTTCTCGAAATACCGTCTCAGATTCCCAAGACGGGGTGAGTACGGTTCGGGATTGTATACTTCTATTCTTAGCCGCTCTTGTATACAAGGCAACCAGTGTTTCGACAAAAACGCCCTTTCGAACTGTTCATACGTCATGCAGCTGTCTGCTACTTCCGTAGCCCACAACGCTGCATCACCCTGAATGTATGACATTACGTATTGAATTTTCTGTGCTTCGTTCCACACACTAGGCAAAATATTTTTAAAGCTTTTTATGAATACTACTGGGTGTACTGACTTCCGTTCAGTAGTAAACGTTTGAAACTGCCTATTTTTGATCAAACTTTCTTCAACCAATATTTTTGGACTATACTGGTTTGCTCCTGGGACATAGGCTGTGTGCTCCGAACCGAAGCTACAGATCTTCGCATTGTCGCCTAAAGATCCACCATTGTTGCGTCGCGCATAAGTTTGTGTGTTGCCAAAAACATCGGCTGTTGGCGACATAGTTTCATGTTCAAGATGTTTGCTGCTCTGTGCTAAACCCTTTTCCAAGTCGGATATCCGTTTACTAATATTCACTTGCCACTGCGGAATATCCTCACTGAGTATTTGTTTGATGGTTTGTACGTCATTCTGTACTTGACTATTTACTGCGGTACTGAACGATTCGGAATCTCTATCTGCCATGGCTGCTTGTAGGTAGGAATTAATATTTTTGTCGATCTCGCTCTCCTTTGCTTCTAGCCAAGAGTTGAATTCGGTTTCAAGTTTAGTCGCTTGTTCGTTCCATTTCTGCTCTACAAGCTGTGTGGAACCTATTTCTAGCTTTTCTAATCGGTTGGCTAAGACCCCTATCTCGTCTCCAATGTTAGTGTTTGCTACTTGCAGGTTGTTGACCTGTACAGTCAACTCCTGCACGGCCTTAGGTATCGACTCATAATTCTGTTTCACACAGGCAATCTCTTTTTTCATAATTTCTAACGATTGCACAAGTTGCTGGTCCCGCTCAGCTTGCTGGCGATCCCGCTCAGCCTGCTGGGCAAGAAACTTTTCCTCTAGCTGGCGATCCCGCTCAGCTTGCTGTGCGAGAAAGATCTCAATTTTTTCGTCCTTTTCAGCTTGTTGTTGCGCAAATTTTGACTGGTAATCCAGCACGCGCTCTAATATCGCCTGAAGTGAATACCCACCAGGCATATTACCACTCTCTGGTTCCTGCTTTTCTGGGGGTGGTGCAATTTCTTTATCTACATCTCCTTGAGCATTGGCGGGCGGTGGCACCACTTCCTGTGCCCCTGCCCCCACATTTTCGCATGTTATATCCTCAAAGAGAGTACTTGTACTGCTTAATGCACCCGTTTCTACATTTCCTGCACTAACTAATGGCTGTTCCTCAGTATCCATATTGCTCGGACGTTGACTACGCAATTTAACCATTTTCATAAATTACCTACTCAAACACATGATCGGACAGTTTTGCCACTTGCACACAAAATATGTTAATTTATCTACAATACACTGCACACTAAAAATTACTATCTACACTCAACTTTGCCTTGTTATAAATACTAACGTCAAACTACGCACACCACTAGCGATATGAGATCACTTCACTGGAGTTAAGCTTCTACAAACAGGACAACTACACTGTAGTCTTACCTTAAGTTTATCTGATTTCGGGGTTCGGCTGCCCCCGGATTATGTAGTCGTTACAGTTTCTCAGTACTATCAGGATCGTTTCCTCTGACTCGCTTGCAGTGGTGCGTTTTTTCATGAAAGAATGTTTGTACATTCATTAATACATGGCATTAAGCATGAGACACATACATACATTTATCACAAAATACATACATGCATACAACAATAGACAATGAAAGAAAACACATAAAACAGTTATTATTTTCGTGGCCACTGCAAATTCGGGCCCCGCATTTTTGGGCGACAGTTTCGCTTAGTCTCTTTTCTATTTGTTTTGTTTTACTATTACTCGCGTAACAACTAATGTATGAGATAAAATATGTTACTACGAAAAGAGCCCCGAAATACCTTTTAGTGATGCTGTGCTATGACTTTCTTTGGATCATTAATTTTCAACAAAACAAAATATATTATGTTCTTATTGTTCTGGACCTGGCTTTCTATTAAAGGCACATTTTTTCGTTACTGTAGCTCGCCATAAAGTTCAACATATCTTCCTTACTTTATAGTTATTGAAAAGGTTAATGAAAATTACTTCGTTATCAATACTGATGTTACAGTACGCAATGATTGTCCAACATCAAAATTTTGCAGTGGATTTTTGTTAACAGTAAAACAACAATAAGTACCACGACCAACACGAGAACATGAGACTATTATCGGAGAAAAAAGATGTTTTTACTATAAGGTTGCCAGACCAGAACTACGCACAGCAAGATTTCTTTTATGTTATGAAAGTCAATTATCTTTTTGCACTGTTAGTAATATATTATCAGCAGTCCGTTACAACCTGTAAACCACATCATAAAATCTGCTGGTCTGCTCTGCAATTCTGAAAGCTGAAAGAAATAATTTTACTTCACTATTACCTGCCCGCTTCTTTGCGGTACGATTGTTTTCATTTAATGCAATTTGAATGCGCCGCGGCAGCGGCTCGTTCGTTCGTAGCGCAGCTCTGCCCCACGAATAATATTTAAATAACGGAAAATGTCTTAAAGGGATGGGATAAAATACCAGGCAAGCTTATTACAAATCATAATGCAAGGTTTCACTAAGTAACTCTATTCAAAACATTTAAACAATTCAATTAATTATACACCTTTCCAAGGCTATGTCTAATGGCGTCCCTCTCACAATCTTGACAAAAGAATGCTACGCTAGCGTACAATATAACGTCACAGGCTATCCTACCCACGTAACTCCAAGAAGACGACAGAGAAATTAATGTTCGTTCTGTATTATTTATACTAGTCACATATTCACATCTTTGTTTGATATTTAATAAGTATCGTCTGTGGCGGTTTCAGCACTCGCCGACAAAAAAAAAAAAAAAAAAAAAAAAAAAAAAAAAAAAAAAAAAAAAAAAAAAACCAGTACAAGAACAAAACATGACACACAATGTTTTCTCTTTATTACATAATATGTCTTTTGCTAAGAGACGTTACAGCCTCCTCCATGAGAAAGTCTACGACACCATATCACCACCACCTCCGCATTTTACTGTTGGCACTATACACGCTGGCATTCACCATACCCACACCTGCCATCGGATCGCCACATTCTGTATCGTGATTGGTCACTCCACACAACGTTTTCCCACTGTTCAATTGTTCAATGTTAACGATCCTTACACCAAGCTTGGCGTTGTTTGGCATTTTCCAGTGTGATATGTGGCTTATGAGCAGCCGCTCGACCATGAATTACAAAGTTTTCTCGCCTCCCGCCTAACTGTCATAGTACTTGCAGTGGATCCTGATGCAGCTTGGAATTTCTGTGTTACGGTCTGGATAGATGTCTGCCTATTAAACATTACGACCCTCTTCAAGCGTCGGGGTTACGTCAGTCAACAAACGTGGACGGCCTGTAGGCTTTTGTGCTGTACGTATCCCTTCATGTTTCCACTTCACTATCACATCGGTAGCAGTGGGCCTAGGGATGTTTAGGAGTGTGGAAATCTCGCGTACAGAGGTATGACACAAGTGACACCCAATCAACTGACCACGTTCAAAGTCCGTGAGTTTCGCGGAGGGCCCCATTTTGCTCTCTCACGATGTCTAATGACTACTGAGGTCGCTGATATGGAGTACCTGACAGCTGGTGGCAGCACAATGCACCTAATAAGAAAAATGTATATTTTCGGAGTGTCCGGATATTTTTGATCACATACTGTAATTTCGCGAGCTCCTCTCGGGTGCTCAGACTTGTGTTACGCCTCGCTCTGTCATGGAGAAGGAGAAGTTAAGTTGCACACTCTGAAGTTGTTTCTTCAATTTCATGACGGTTGTATGCACATTTAAAATTTGATTGTTGTACCATGAAGGAGGACATCAAACAGAGCAACCACTTCAGAGTAGCATATGATCGTTGTCCTGAATTTACCTTCTGAGGCTGCGGCTTTGAACTTTTTATTCGGAGGAGAGGTGGTGTGGGGTCACTCCACACATTGCCGTTATTATGTGTGTGATGACCCAATGTTTCATCGGCTTTGACGATGTTCGACAAAAAGATGGCACCATCAGTCTCACAACGCGGAAGCAGCTTCGCGCTGATGCTCCTTCGTTGTTCTTTAGGGTCATTTGTCAGGCACAACTCCTTTGAGTAGCCCCAATTGGTGGATGAGTGTGTCACCACTACCAACAGAGATGTCTAGTTGAGCACCGAGGTGTTTAAGTGAGACGTCGATCATTTCGAATGAGAGTGTCCGCACGTTGCAACATTGCAGGAAACACACTTGTGTGCATGCGGACAGCATGCGGGAAATCGGATATGTTTGTACGACCTTTTTGCGATGATGACAGGCGCCTTCCCCCAACATTCGCGTTGCTTACCTGCGATGCTCCGGTTTTCTGCCAAAAGGAACTCAGTGCCAGTTCTCTGCTTGGGACGCACTTCCGTTACAGACGCCTATCTTAAGGCTACTTACAGCGCCGCCACCTATTGGGGTTCATGAAATCACTGGGACGGAGGCACAAATATTCCACCATGTTCCACAACAGACTTATTGATCGCCCCTCGTACTTTGGCAGCGGTCTTTCTAAGAATCGATGTGGTACACTTAACCCACCTTAACGCTTGGACACCTTTCTTAGTGTATGTAGTATACAGTCCCAAATGCACAATGCTGTGTAGTGACGACCGGTTTTGAATAGCAAGCATCCATTCCCAGGTTTCAAATGGTGATAATTCTATCGCTTCTCTGTAGCGAAATGGTAGCTCTCTCGCCAGCTGAAACTTCGAAATGGACGCTTGTCCTCAAAAACTGACGTAAGTGTGAATACTACGTACTTTATCCTGAACACTTGCAATTTTTCCGTATCATCATGGCAAATACACTGCTGGTCATTAAACTCACGAGACCAGGAGGTATAGAAAACCATGAAATTTTTCTTACTTTCAGTGTACAGTATACTTCGCTGAATATGTTACTAAATTTTTAGGTGATTTAGGGGTATAAAGGGTGCGACATTTACCAGAAAGTGGAGGCACCATTAGCGGCAACAATGGCTCTAACATGGCTAGGCAATGAGTAGAACTGTGCTTGGATAACAGATACTGGTATGTCATTCCACGCTGGCAGAGAACGCAAGCCGTAGTGTCTGACTGGAATGGCGTGCCAGTTTCTCAGAAACCACTAACCAGATGATTTTAGTGCGAGACTGATCGTGCAAGCGCATCGATGTATAGGTCGGGATAGTACGAACAACATACGTTCTTGAATTATACTGCTGGAACATAATGACATGTAAATACCGAACAGCCGCCTTTAACACGTAAAAATGTAAAGGTTGCTGTCCGTATTACGCTCTATAAGAACCAAAGATGATTGCGTTGCGTAGCCATCATACGAAGTATGAAGATTAACAATGCTGTCAGTCGATGTTCGTTCGCCGTAGATCATTCCTACATGTGGATACGCCCATAGTGATGCCAAAAGCATCACGCTTTAATGGTAGCCTGAACCCATCGATTCCATACTCACACGACAGTCGTGCGATCAAGACGAACGCGAGCAGAAATATCCTGGAACAATAGGCAGCAGTCTCGAGAGGTCAAGAAACTGCCACAATGGAATTACGAAACGGGTGGAAGGCGTTCTTCCTTGCACGACACTGAGGGAGGTGGTGCAATGGTTAGGACACTGGACTAGCGTTCGGGAGATCGACTGTTCAAACCCGCATCCGGCCACCCTGATTTAGATATTCCGTGATCTCCCTAAATCGCTACAGGCACACGCCTGGATGGTTCCTTTGATAAGGCACGGCCGACTTCCTTCCCCATCCTTCCGTAATCCGATGGGGCCGATGACCTTGCTGTTTGGTCCCCTCCCCGAATTAACCAATCAACCTTACACGAGACGTACATCATATTCTCACAAGCAAACAACACTCAAATGCGATACATGAGTCAAAAACACACTGCAAAATAACAAGTTTGTTTGCGTTGCCATCTTCGGCAGCAAGCATACAAGTACTTGTTTTGTAAATAAAACCACCTTTTCCTGCTTGCACTTGATTTATTTTCCTCAGACGCTCTCCGCCTTTTTCTTGTTCTAAGGCATCATCAGTGGGATCGATAACGATATACTTTTGTTATGTTTAGATTATCAAACAGTTCACGTCGCGATTTTTATGTAATAAAGTAATTAATTACGATTTGCTGTGATCTGTGTTTCCAGTCATCTGGTCTGGAGGTCGCACTACCATTTTATTACAGACATATAAGCACAATTTAGAGTCCCGACCTCTTTCACACCGTTCACTATGTTTATCCTTATTTTTGTGGTGTATTATTGTTCTTTTGCCACTCGATATCACTATTTATTCGGACATTGTGCTTTTAATAACGTAGTTATATGCAACTTCATTACGTGTTGCCTCCACTTTGGTGTGTTTACCTACTTGTGCCAACCTGTCGACGTATATGTTTTTGAGTGTGTGGGTGTGGGTGTTTGGGGGGGGGGGGCTTGGTATTTTCAGTTATAGGGTGTTGAATACGAATGTACTAGCTGTTGGCGAGTGGTTGATAGCTTTGGTGACAGGTGATTTGACTTTCCGTTTCAGTGATCTGTGGAGGAGTTCATGGATAGTGAGAGTAAAGATGTTGGGTGGTTTTATTATTATACTGGATGATATTATTGTATTAATCCACTTTGGGAGTATTATTCTATTATTGTATCTATTAGTGTGAACAATAAATTGTGTGGTATGTGTACTTGACCATCCAACAGTATTCTCCTCTCTGCTTTGGTTTCCTGTATGTAGTAATTTTCTTGGATTAGTAGGTGTTTTTTTATTGTTGATTCTAAATATTTTCATGTCTTCTTCTCTAGTGGTTGGTTTGTGGTCATGTTCTCTTAGATATTCTGCAAATGTGGAGTGGTTTGTCCGATATTTCCTGGCTCTCGTGTGTTCCTTGTATGTGACGTCAAATGTTCTGCCTGTTTGTCCTATTTATTTGCCTTTACAAGTGTTACACTGTAGTTCGTATATACCTGCTTTCTGGTATAAGTCTCTGTTTTTTGTCAGTTTTGGGGTGCATTTTTCTATAGCATTGTCTGCTGTTTATACTACATTCATTCCCTGTCTTTGGAACGTGTTGGTGATTTTAAGTGTAAGTTTGTGTTTGTATGTCGTAGTGTACCATCTTGTGTTTTCTTCATCTTTTTCTGTTGTTATGGGACTTCATATTTGTGTTTGAATATGTTGTGTTGTTTGCCGGCCGGAGTGGCCGAGCGGTTCTACGTGCTACAGTCTGGAACAGAGCGACCACTACGGTCGCAGGTTACAATCCTGCCTCGGGCATGGCTGTCTGTGATGTCCTTAGGTTAGTTAGGTTTAATTAGTTCTAAGTTCTAGGCGCCTGATGACCTCAGAAGTTACGTTGCATAGTGCTCAGAGCCATTTTTTTGTTGTGTTGTTTTCTGTGGTTCTGTGCTTTATGTTTTTATTTAAATTTTAATTTTATTGTCTAGCTTTGTGACTATGTTACTGTTGTAACCTTTGTTTTGTGCTACCTGCATTATTATGTTCAATACTTTTTGGTAGTTTTCCTTAGTTAGTGGCACTTTGTTGAGTCTATGGAGCATGTGTTGAAGTTCTGCTTCTTTTTGTGAGTATGGGAGGCTCGAGGATTCTGGAATGATAATGTCCGTTGCTGTGGGTTTGCAGCAAATTTCAAACATATGTTTATTTCTTTTATTCCTACATCCGGAGGGTTAATTTGGTTCTTCTGTTCCCTTTCAATCGTAAATTTTATATTTTTATGTATCTTGTTAATGTCAGAATGTAATTTTTCATTTGTTGTTTGTGGTTCATCTATTAATCAAAGGATGTCATCCATATACCTGAACCAATATAATGTGTTGTACTCTTTTGCTACTATTTTTGTGCAAATGATCTGTTCAATGTGGTTCACAAAAATATTTACTAAGGCTCCTGACACTGGGGCCCCATTGGTAATCCATCTTCTTATATATAAAATTCATTATTGAACTGGAAATAATTTTGTTCTGGTATGAGCTTTATTAGCATGTGTATTTCTTTAATCTGTTCATCAGGGATTTGACTATAACTTTTCAGGTCCTTATGTATGATTTCTATTGTTTCTGGTACTAGTATGTTGGAATACATGCTTTCTATATCTAATGAGAGGAGTGTTGCTGTGTCTGGGATTTTTATATCTTTTATATTTTGTGTTAGCTATGTAGTGTTTTTAATGGTTCTGTCCTCTTGTACTTTGAAATGTTCAGACAGTAATTTTAAAATGTATCCTGCAAGCTAGTAAGTAGCGGATTTTCTGGAAACCAGTATTGGCCTCACAGGAAGATTCGGTTTGCGGATTTTTGGTTGGCTTAGGAGGAGTGGTGCATTGGGAATAATGTGTGTCAACTTTCTTTTCTCCTTGTAATCTAGTACGATGTCAATACATTTCGGAGTGTTTTTACTTTTGTCTGCAATCTGTTTGTTGGGTCTGATTTTAATTTTGTAATGTTATTTTGTGCGATGATTTCTTGTGTTTTTTAAATGTGTTGTTCCATGTCCATCAATACTACTGTGTTCCCCTTGTCCGCTTTTGAAATGATAAAATTTTCATTTTGAAGTTTTCTCGTAAGTTTCCTAAGTGTTGCAGAATCTGTATTTTTGTTGTTCTTGCATTGTTGTGTTTTTATACTGCTTATTATATTATGAATTTCCTTTTTACTGGTTCTATAGTTAGTCCAAACAGCAGTGTCAATATTGGGCCGTTGTCTCATTGGTTGCTTATGATTTGCTGCAGAGATAGGAAGAAAGTGGAACAGGAGGAGAAGATTGCTGCCGATCAGACGGAACTGCATACAGCGATGCAAGATCTGGAGAGGTTAAGGGAGGATATGGCAAAAGAGAGGTGATAAGTGACAATGGGTTATAGAAGAAATAGGAATAGGACTTTCTCAGTGTCGTTGCGAATGTGGAAAACAGGTTTGGTCTTTCCTCACAGTTGGAGACTGATGGGCCACAAATGTATGTAGAAGAAGACATGACACAACAAACTTTCAAAAAGTGTTTGAAAAGTAAGAAGTCAGAAAAACATTGTGAAGAAGAAGAAAGTTTCCTGTTACGTAAAGCTGTTGGCCAACTACTACACGATGAACTACGGTCAGGTTGCCACGTCACAAGTTTCTTTAAAGCTAGTGCAAGTCTGAATCAGGTGATAAAGGATGTAGGTTCATTCTGCAAAGACTTCACAAAGGAAGACACCATACCAAGATAATAGTGGGAGTGGCGGGAGGGGGGAAGGGGGTGGCGGCGGGCAACAGCATAAATAGGAACACCAATTATTCAGTTGAGACTGACCTTGTGAAGATAGCAATGAGTCATACTCATGTTGGAGTGATGGTCTTGTGTCTGTTATGAGGTGCCATGACCATCCTCATTTAAACTCTTCTGTTAGGGGAGTTAATTCAGAGGTGAAATGGCTACTTGGATCAGGTATGTTCCTGTTGCCTCTATCAGCAGGTGGGACTATACTAGGCACAGCCTTCACTTGAACAGGAAAGGGAAGGGAAAACTTTCTGGGCTAATAGTAAATAACTTAAGGAGGGGGGGGGGGGAGGCCACTGTCACAAGTGGTTAAGTACCAGTGGTTACAAGTAACAGAACAGTAGTTTTTTTTAGGGTATGGAGGGCAGAAACAAAAGATGTTCAGAGACAAGTTGAAAGTGACATTCACAATTACAAAATGGCAGCCGGAAAGCAAATTTTAATGTACACAATTCATGTAAACAGCTTCTGATTGATACTGGAGATTCTCAAAACCTCACAGGAACATTAGACAAGGAAATAGCGTTGTTGGTGATTTTAATGTGGATTTATTGAAAAGCTGTGTCAGTGAAAAATTATTGCAAACAGTAACACTACCATTCAGTTTAGTTCCTACTGTGAACTTTCCAACTAGGGTGTGTGAATTCTCTGAGTCTGCTATTGATAATATCTTTTTAGATAAATCTAGGTAAAAAGTCGTGTCACAAAACCAGTAGTGAATGGACTATCTAATCATGACATGCAGTGTCTTATGTTCAATGTTGAAACTTGTCAGGATAAAAAATCTATTAAACCTGAGAGCAGAGTGGTAATAAATCAGTCAAAAATTGAGTAATTCAGGAAATCTCTCTGAGACATGAAGTGCATAGATGTCTACAATCAATCTGACTCAGATAAAAAATCCAACGCATTCATTAATAAAGTTACTTTTACTTTTGGAAATTGATTTTCCCTAAAGGTGACTCACATCACACAGATGACAAAAAATAAGTCATCGATTACACAAAGAATAAAGATGTAAAGTGGGATAAAAAGAAGACTGTATCAACCATCTAGGAACAGCTCTGATATTAGCACTGTAATGCATTACAAAGAATACTGCTAAATATTGTAGCAAGTAATTTAGTAATCTAACCAGTTTTATTATATGAAAGAGGTAGTTACATCTGGCAATAAAATAACCACTATGAGAGATGTAGTGAAGACAGAGACAGGTGAGAACAAAAAGGAAGAGCTACAAATAGCTCTAAAAATAAATGAGACTTTGGTAACAAGTGCACATAGTGTTGCAAACCTCTCAAAGAAATGCTTTATTTCTGTTACTGACAGCTTTGGGTCATCAGGTTTGGTGAACAAGGCAACGGAGTATCTGAGACCAGTCTTTAAAAAAAACTTCAGTAAAATGGAAATGACACTCAGGTCTCCCAAAGAAGTAGCATCCATCATAAAATCCTTAAAATCTAAGTATTCTAGGGGGCTAGATATCAATGAAGTTAATCAAAGAGTGCTCATTGTGAGTTGAGTTCTGTCTTAAGTTATCTGTGTAATCAATCTGTTATCAGTGGAACATTTCCAGAGTGGCTACAATATGCCAAACTTAAGCCTCTTTAAAAGAAGGGGGATAAAGAGATACCTTCAAACTATCGACCAGTTTCGCTTTTGGCGGCTTTCTCATACATCTCTTAAGCATCTGACTACAGATAATATATTGTCCAAGTCACACTTTGGGTTTCTTAAGGGTTCTGACCTAGAGATAGCCACTTACACTTTCAGTGAGAATGTACTTCATTCATTAGATAATAAATTATGGGCTACTGGCATTTTCTGTGACCTGTCAAAAGCCTTTGCGTGAGCAACAGTATTATGTTTAAATTAGAATTAGAATAGTATAGTGTCACCGGAAATGCTGCGAGATTGTTTGAGTCTTATCTAACAGCAAACAAAGAGTGTCGTTGCGAAATACCTTTGCAGTAAGCATGCAGTCCTTATCGGATTGGGAATAATTACATACGGTGTTCCTCAAGACTCCATCTTGTGTCCATTGCTTTTTCTTGTGGACATTAGTGACCTCTCGTCTGTTGCATTACAAGCTGCTGAGTATGTTTTGCTTGCAGATGATACAAACATTGCAATAAGTAGCAAGTCAAGTACATATTTAGAAGTAGCTATTAATTAAATTTTCACTGACATTTTTAAATGGTATAAAGCTAATTCACTCCCATTGAACATTGAAAAGATTCACTATATACAGTTCACAACCTGTAAGAGATTTCCTTCCAGCATGTGTAGAACAGTAGATGAATGACGGGGCTCCAACCCAAATCCAAGACGGCGGGCATGATGTCACCATGTGACGTCCAAGACACACACATAAGATGGCGGCCATGACGTCACATGATGACACAAGTACCGATAGACCTGTCATGGCGGCGGTGATAACATATGTACCGTTATGCAAGATGGCGGTGACGCAAATTCAAAAACTGCCACGCCTACCTCCCAGTGGGGAAATTCAAATTTTGTCTGAATTTCGCGTGTACCACGGCTTGGAAGGATTCCAGTGCGATCCTCAACCTACCACCACGTCCCCTTACCAACCCAAGTTTTCCAGCTAACGTTTACTAAACTGCACTAACATGCACAGCACATGACGTCATCCAAGATGGCGGCCATGATGTCACTTGATGTTGCAAGTGCCACACGCCCCCTGGCGGGAAGTTTGAATTTCCACAGGAAGATAGGTCTATTGGGCTACCTCCACTAACCTAATCCCCGTCTCCTCCACTCCCCACACCAAACAAGAATTGCGGTAAGTTCAAAGTCCAACAGCATAATACATCACACCACAGTGATCTCTACTAACCTAAGAAAATCGAGGAAAAATATGTCACTTGGGCTACCCCCACTAACCTAAGTCATCCAACTGCCACCTCATCCTAGGAACTGGCGCCAAGTTTGATCTCTGGTGGAAAGATATGTCACTTGCGCTACCTGTGCTACCCTAAGAAAATGGCGCGAAAGAAAGGATACTTGGACTATCTTCACTAACCTAAGTCACCCGACCGCCACCTCCTCCTAAGAATTCGTGGAAGAGGGACTTAGCCTGCACTGGGCTGGTGAAGAGAGGAAGGAGTGTGCTTTGTTTATTTTGGAACAATTTATTTAAGGATAGTGTATATTTAATTCACTGATACAAAACACATGCTCTGAGATGTTTGGGGTCATGCCACACAGCATAGAGACATGCAAATCACTAAAAGCCTCTGCAAACATGCTTGCTAATCGTCAACTGTCGAAATCATGTACCAGTATTTATTTAAATAATTTGTGCACCTACTGCCATCCGATGAGTTCGCCACGAGGTCAAGAGCCCAACTGACCTAGTGCACGGCACCACCACCAGGGCACGCTATCATCATTCTCATCTGTTCGACTGCTTTCTCTCTATCGCCATTGTAATGATACACGTGTGATGTGCTGATACCATGTCACAGATCGTGCTGTTCCACCGCTCATGACGTGTGTGTGACACCTATACTGAAGATACAGATCATGCTGTTCTACTGCTTGTGATGTGTGTGTGTGTGTGTGTGTGTGTGTGTGTGTGACGCACATACAGACACCACAGATCGTGCTGTACGCAAACTGTTCCACCTCTCGTAAATAATTCAGTACACTGATATGTGGACACGAAATGAACTTGTAAACTGTCCAAATAACGCAGAGCACAACCTACAGACATGCTCGCAAAATAATCCAACAGACACGTGCAAGCATCGTTACCAACCCCCTTTACACTGCATGGTACTGCAGGCTACCAGCGAAGTTAAGCGACCGTAAGCTGGCAGGTAATGCACAGCTGCCTTTAAGCATGAGGCAGCAACGTCTTATTCATACTCCGTACCTGATAAATTCATCTTAAAATACGTGTTGACCAGGGCACAGTTGCTGACACGACTGGACGTGAGTGAAGCCGTATTTTATCAGAACGTGCTCAGGCCGGGTCTGGACTGCGCACTAGTGTGTTTTTTAACGTTGCTGGTACGATTACGCTATAGCTGCATTACGGGTCCAGTGGGAGCACTGTTCACCATTGTTTTCTGCAGAGGAGACTTCCAGCGCTAAAATTATTTTCCACAGACATTAAATTGCACTGACAACTAAACCCACAAAAATTATATAAGTGTATACTGATCATCAAATACACACATACTAGACTCACAAGAATGTCGGAAGCCGGGAACATATTTACCAGTTTAACTACAATTAAGTATTATTACGATTGTAGCCACAGTCTAACACCGATCGATGTACACATAATTTGTGTTCTTGAGGGTTGTGTTTCGGGAACGAATATTCATATCTACAGCTCACATAATTTTCCACATAAAGAGTACCTCTCACAACCTTGTGGTTATCTATGATCTGAATCTGTAGATCCCTCACGATAGGACACACACTCACCTTCTCTAGTCATTCTACAACATAACCCAAACTAGTCTTATGATGGACAGGTGTCAGGTGCTTTGCCTGGTAATGAATACTGCACCCGCAGACGTAATGCTTGGAAAGACACCACCGACATGGGTTGGTGTACTCTAATAATTATCACTATCGATAGAACAACAGGGAAAACCCGAATTCGTTCTTCCTCAAGGCTCTAACGCGGCACTCAGTCCATGACACATTACCCTTCATGCTTTAGACATATGCAAACGTTCTCGCCACCACTTAGAGACTCCTATATCCTAACACAAGGGATGAATTGAGCATTATGATTGGCTCTTATCGAATCACTGATGCGGCTGGCGTGGAAGGATTGTCCGTCTTTTCTTTCTTTCTGAAGACATGACTTTCAGTGGCAAACAACTATTTTACACTGATCGCTGTATTGCACGGACAACTAAACCCTGCAACATGCCCTACATGTCATCAAATACGGAAAGACTCTTAGTCAATTACAATGCTCTCCCACTGGGTACAAGAGGTTGAATATTAGAATGTGAAACCGACAGGTGACTGATCAGTATATCATCGTGTAACCTACATAAAGTCAAATATGGAAAGACTCCAACTCAATAACACTGCTCTCCCACCGAGGACAAAAGCTTGCCGGCCGGTGTGGCCGTGCGGTCTAGACGCTTCAGTCTGGAACCGCGTGACCGCTCTGGTCGCAGGTTCGAATCCTATCTCGGGCATGGATGTGTGTGATGTCCTTAGGTTAGTTAGGTTTAAGTAGTTCTAAGTTCTAGGGGACTAATGACCACAGATGTTAAGTCCCATAGTGCTCAGAGCCATTTGAACCATTTTGACAAAAGCTTGAATATTACAACGTGAAACTGATCTCCGACCCAGCAATATATCAGCACGTACTGTGTCGATGTAGTAAACATACAATTCATATCCTACACCATACAACATCACCCTTTTACATCAGAAGACCCCTGGTGAATCGAAGTCACTCTCAGAACTGATGCGCAAGGACTGGCCCATTTCCACCTCAGTACAAACGCGCTACTGTTTGTTCTGTTCGTTGATAGCTTGGTTGATTTATGTAAAAATGAGCACCATCGAGCATAAAAATCATTGGTTCTTGTTCTTCTTAATCGTCTGATATTATATCACGACACTTTGAAATCTGTTACTATACATCGATAAGGAGTTCTAAGGTCCTCGACATGGGCGCATCTCGAGAAATCTCGTGTACTTGGATGGGTGAGGACTCGTAAAGCTTGTTTGCGTTGGAGAATGAGTTTAGTGGATGGGTGACACCTTCTGAGGGTTGCTAACAGCGAAACAGTGATCGCGTACACGAGTGTAATTTGAGGAATCAGTCGAAAGGGAATGCTGAGCCATCGTCTTTTCCGTGACTGTGGCATATGAGTTTAAATGTAGAGGTCATCAATCACTTTCGGACATCAGTTTGGAAACTTCCACAATGCAGCCAAACTCTTCCACTTTCCTTATGTTGGAACTGTCTTTTATTTAAAATCATCCAGTGTTATGGTGACAGCGGTAATAATGTGGTTTACGTGGTGTGATGTTTAGTGGTAGCCCAATTGTCCTATCTTCCTTCCAAAATTCAAACTTCCTGCCATGTGGGCGGGGGTGGGGGGGGGTGGGGGGGGCTTGGCAGTGGGTGTGTGGCACTTTCCAGCCATCTTGGGTAGCGGTATTCGCGTCATCAGCTTTCGTCACGGCACTCATCTTGAATGCGGTCAGTCATGTCATTAGCTGACGTCTTGGATAACTGTACTTTGGGGTGATGTCCTTGCTGCCTGCGAGAGGCCACAGATCAGAATGAATGACGTAAATCGCGTCATCAGTTGACATCACATCACATTTCAGCAGGATAATGCAAGACCGTATGTTGCAGGTCCTGTACGGGCCTTTATGGATACAGAAAATGTTGGACCACTCCCCTGGCCAGCACAGTCTCCAGATCTCTCACCAACTGAAAACGTCTGGTCAATGGAACGTCTGGTTAAAGGAACTTAAGATTGTCAATTGTAAACAGCATCGAGAATCAAGTTACATAATGTCTATGATTTTTATTATTTTAATAAATGTATGTGAAAATTAATCAAGTTCTGTTTAAAGTTAGTCACCGTCAATCAGCTACTCTAAGCGTGCAAGTGGCATTTCCATCGTCTGACCTAACGGCAGAAGATAAACACGCCACAATAAGACCACGAGATATATTGCTGACGCTCGCCTACTTCGTTAGAGCGACAAGTCAAATAATCAGATGGTGTGAGTACCAAAGGTCTTACAGTACGCACACCACAGGTGTGATGAATTATCCTGTTGATATTTGAACTTACGCCTTTTTTCTGGGTGTGGGGAGAGGGGGGGGGGTTAGGTTAGCGGAGGTAATACAATAGACCTATCTTCCCACGAAAATTCAAACTTCTCGCCAGGGGGCGTGTGGCACTTGCAACATCAAGTGATGTCATGGCCGCCATCTTGGATGACATCATGTGCAGTGCATGTTAGTGCACCTTAGTACACGTTAGCTCGAAAACTTGGTAATGGGAGGGGAGGGGAGGGGAATGGCGGTGAGGGGGTTAGGTTAGTGGAGATAGCCCAATTGACCTATCTTCTCTCCCAAACTCAAACTTTCCATCAGGGTGGTATGGCACTTGACATCGAGTGGCGTCACGGCCGCCATCGTGGATGACGTCTTGCGCCGTGCATGTTAGTGCGTGTTAGTACACGTTAGTACATATTAGTGCACGTTAGTACACGTTAGCCTGCCAATATGGGTTGGTAGGTGGACTTGGTGGTCGTTTGTGGATCGTGGAGGGGTGTGTGGCACTTTTTTAATTTGCCGCCCACGCCATCTTGGATAGTGGTACTTGCGCCAACACCGCCGCCATCTTGGATTTGGTGTGGGAGCCCCAACAGTGTGTCTGTGACATCACAGGTCTAACGTTACTTGCGTCATCATGTGACGTCACGGCCTTCATCTTGGTGTCGTCACATGATGACATCACGGGATTACAACTTGATAATGAATTCAGTTCGAAGGGCATACCGCGGAATTGTTTATTTGCGTAAACAGTTCTGTATTTGCAGAGAGACTTATGTCAGATGTAGGAGATATAAATATGAAAAACTTGCATACTTTGGTTTATTTCAGTCTATTACGTCATACAGGATTATATTCTGGGGTAACTCATCACACCAAGCAAAAGTCTTTAGCGTGCAAAAGCGTGTTATAAGAATCATAAGTGGTGTAAATTCAAGAGCATCATGAAGAAACCTGTCAATGAACTTTGTATTCTAACCACTGCTTCTCAGTATATTTATTTCTTAACGAAATTTGTTGGGAGTAAGATATCTCTATTTCCAACCAATAGATTAATACATAGTATTAATACTAGGAATAAGAACAATCTATATAAAGACCCAAAACCATTTACCTTGGTCCAAAAAGGGGTCCAGTATTCAGGAACACACATTTTCAATAAATTGTCAGCAGCATTAAAAACTTGGTTTCAGATAAAGCACGGTTTAAACAGAGTTTGAAAGACTTTTTAATAGGCAACTCCTTCTGCTCTATAGATGTATATCTTAACAGGGACTATTAGACTACCTCAAGTAGAAATGTGTGTTAGATTTCAGTTTTACAGCACTTGGTCACAACAGTCAAGATTAGGTATTTTGTCTATGATAAATGTATTAAAAGTGCATTACTATGTCTCATTCTGACAGCGTATTAATTCTGAAAATATTAGCAATTCAAGTTTCCTGTAATGTATTGACCTATTCTGAAACTCTCTTCACAAATTACCCAGATAGTAAGTATTATATTCAAATATTTTATGTTTTTTTATGTAATGCTGTCTGACATGTTCCACACCCACGAGAATCATCTTATTTTATGGGTCTGTGGAACGAAAACTGAATGTAAAGTAATCTAATCTAATCATAGATAACTACTTGTCGTTGTCAGTGCGTCATCTTGTCTCCACTCAAGCACGAGTATTTGATCCACGAATTTTGAACGGTAAAATATGATTTCGTCGCATGCGAGGGATACTCGCTGCACGCTATATATTACGGAACGAAGGGCGTCTTCGTCAGTCTTCGATGGCTCACCTGAGGATGGCTGGCAGTTTCCCAGTCGAAATATCGTGGATGGAAGCTAACGACGACCGGCTGCAAGCCCGAAATCTTTTTGAATAATGTAAAATCTTGTCGAATCTTCATCTACGTTTTTCAAATTTTAGACAATACATTATTCTGTACGAAATTTTGTTGCAATTATGAAACTTTTTTTAAATGTGAAATATCAGTTAAATATGTCAAGAATACGTGGTTGTGACACGAAACATTAAGATTGCGTGGTTCTAAGATGTGTAGTACACGGTTTCCTTCTTCATTATTATGTGTCCTCAAATACAGCCCGTTTGGTCGATTGATAAAGGAGTTATATGAATGCGTGGTGTCTGTTCCTTCAGATGTGTCCGACCTCCTGCGGGAATGTCGAAGTAGCTAGCATGGCGTACTTGGGTGGTGACTGCCATAGGTGGCGCTGGGTGGCAATGTGGGTCGACCGGGAGGCGTGCCGTGATAGTCCGACAAATACTGTATACATGTTGCGCAGTGGTTACCGCAACTGCATAATACGCATGAGATACAGGCCTCGAGTCTCGGTCCTCCATATATTTTCAGGCGTCGCCGCTGATTCCGCATAAAGTTCCGAAGCAACTGCCATCAATAGTTCCTTCCCTTTCCTTTCCTTTCTCCCCCTCCACCTTCAATTTACGTAATATAGGAATTAGAGTGTGTTCCGGAAGAAACATAATTTTCATTCTCATACGTCCCCGATTTTTTTGATATTGTAGTACAGTACTTACCTCTAACTACAGAAATGTTGAGGAATTCATTGCAAGGTACTCTGACGCACTGGTAGCAAAACTATTGGACGTTCTGGCGATGAGGTCTCACGGAGCATCTGTGACCGCAGTCTAATACTGATTTGCTAATGTGCAGACGAACGATACCTCCAGTTATAGATCGTTTACTTGCCGGAAATTCCGACCCGATGCTACTCCTTTTGCTTGTTGCTGACGATTATGATCAATTTGTGCATAAAAATGATGAAAATTTGTAAATTTTTTCCTGGACTGTAAATTCATCTAAAACTTTGGCTCTTTTGCACCTTTCAGGGCCGTTAACCTGTTTCTATTATACCCTAACAAATACGACGTCGTCGTAAAGCGAACTACGTTCCACCCCTGGTCTGTAGTGATGATAGTACAGATGGTACAGATTCGGAATGTATTCGTCATCTTCCTCGGTTCTTAAGGCGGTCCCGACGCACGTATAATATTAACCATCGTTACCGATTTCGAGTGCAGGTGGTTTGTCGGGATGCTGCTCTCACCTGTGCAATCAAACGTTTCTGCAGAAACGCCGAGTAACAATTATTACTTATGATAAGACATAATTTTTGGGCATTCAGTAGTGCGATGTGTAGCTGTGATTACAGGGCGGTCAAAGTGGCCTTATCCTTTGTCTCTCCTTCCACTTATTTTAATTTACAAGCTGCGACATTGTCACGAATAAAATAGTGACCCGTATTACCAATAAGTTTCCTTTAATTTACGTCTGTGGTCACAAACGTTTTGTTAACAGATTACCGGTTTCGGTCTATAATGATCATCATTAGATCTGTTTTATAAAATCATTAGGACTTTGTTTTTATAAAAGAGATCTGATGATTGTCATTATAGACCGAAACCGGTAATTTGTTAACAAAAAGTTTGTGACCATAGACGTAAATTAAAGGAAACTTGCTTTAATTTAATTTTTGGCTGTCATACCCACGCCTTTGTGTAACAAGCTTTTCATAGCTTTCACTCTCGCCTCAAAGCGTCGAAGAACAAAAGATGTAATTTGAATTCGTTATTAAAATGCAATAAATGTTCATACGACTGTTTTCATCTTAACTGAATTCCGCAGCGAGAAATCTTTTAGATTTATCTCAAGTAATGTAACGATTTAAACCAGAGAGAGGCGGTAAGCGGATATGCAGACTCTTGTTTGTTGATGCAAGAACGTTAGCATAGACAGAAAAACTAGGCACATTTGTCGCTACTGGCAGCAGAAGACAAAACCAGAGATGAATCATACAAATAATGCGCTGCTTCCAGATGGGCCCTGGTTTGGCGAAAAATTACCGTCTCTCTCTAACTCCTGAAAAACGGGAAGGGCAAAACAAACACGTTGAAATTTCCGTGCGCTGTGAAGCTTGACAGGAGATTTGTATCACATTAATGATTAAAGGAGCAAATCACACAGCGAACAAACAGAGTTTACGATATTCGTTAAACGAGAACATTCAAGCCATTAATTTATACCAAAGTGTTAAATATTTGAAAAGTTGAAATCTCAGATCTCGATATAGTATTCCGGAAACAGAGAACAAGAACGACCCAAAATAATTAGGTCACAAATAAAGTGGAAGCTAAAACAGTTTGTAGAAGAATCATGTGTCTGTATATATCTTATGAAGTACTGAGTGTGCCCTTGAAAAAGAATTCGAAATAAAAGTCGTATGGCCTTCCAAGCATGATTCAATTGTAATGAATGAGTAGTAAAATAAACAATCTTAGACAAAAGAGAGAACTAACAAGGCCATGAGGAAATTTAATGGGCAGTATAATGAGTCGTTGACATTAGCAACGAAAAAGTAAACTTGGAACGGCATTAGTGAGTTCGTGCAGATTATGTGTAATTTGGTAGTAAAACAGATAAATAATTAACGTGCAAGAATTAATTATATGTGTTTCTGTAATTTAATTTTAACACTCACTCACTGTAATTACATGACTAGCAGAAATCACACGCAGGAGCCACATGTGACGGAACGCAATGTTGACCACCGTTCCTTCTGCTGACTCAGTCTCTTGCGAACTTTCACAGATCGAGTTGCGATTCATTTCTCATATGAAAGAGAGAGTTTGTGCAAACTGTCTTCAGTAACGGCTCTTACGGTTCGAAAGCGATGGACCTGCTCTGTAGAAAGGTCTGATCGCAATGTAACTGATAGAGGCTAACATTCATAAAATATGTCAAGGTTTTCAGTGAGCTAAATGGCTTATTTTATATGATGGAATTATCTTTCAGGTATAGGATTTACAATAATATTAAGTTTATTCTTATCAAGAATGTAACAATTGCATTTCATTTTTTGTTTAGAAGTAATCATTAACCTTTATGTGTCGTACAGAGGAAGCGGATTTCAGAATCTGGGGTAGTACATAGCTCGTCAAGGTGGAATTTTGAAGAGACTAACGATGAGCTTGAAAGGAGGAAGGGTTATGTAGGCCGCAAGGGGAAAAGAATCTGGTGTTGAGCATAGACTATTGTATGCTCCGCAGTATATTTTGCTACATGTTTGAAGAAATTATTTCGTTTCATTTTGGTCTAGAAGCATAAAATTTTCTTTGACATACTCCCCAGCTACGATTTGATACCAACGAATAACATCTAGATGTAACCTCTATTCAAATATTTCCCAGCGGTAATACATTGTCGAAGGACGGAAAGACAGATTAGGGTTTTAAAGTTCCGTCGGGTTTTAACCTTAACAGAAATTTGGATTGGAATAGGACTGAGAAGGAAATAACTGAATGTTTTAAAAAGGATGCACACCGTCATTTGTCCCAAAAGATTCAGACAAATCGCGGGAAACATACATCTGGATGACATAATGGAGACTTGAACCTTCGTTCCCCTGAATGCCAATCCAGAGTCTCATCAAACTGCTACGTCACCCGGCAGGTCATTAGAATTGGAGTAACAGCTTGCATTGATCAGTGAAAGAGGTCGTGTCCCTGTCCTAGGAGTCATCCTGGCATTCGTATTGAACGATTTACGGAAATCCCAAAAACCCAACCGTCTACGTATCCTGACGAAGATTTGTACCATCGTCCACCAGAATTTGAAAACCATGTCTTAGCCACTGTGTTACCTCGTTCGGTATTAATTGATAATTTATGGAGATACATGGTTACAGATATACTATTCAGGGTTGATTACTGTTCATCAGCGCAGAAGAAGCTATAGGAAGATTAAAATATTAAGCCAAAAGAAAAAAAAAAAAAACAAGCAAAGCTACGCGTTTTAGCCGTAATAGGCCAATAAGTGCGATCGGCTGCCGTGTCATCGTGTGCCAATGGCGTCGTATGGAGAGACTTGGTGTGAGCTCACCACTCTCCCGACCGTTGTCGTGTTTCATGACCTTGGAACCGCTACTTCTCATTCAAGTAGCTCGTCGGCTGAAGTTACGTGGCGTCGAATTTAGCTGCCTTGGAAATCGAATCTGCAATATCAAGTTTAGAGAAATATTTTACAGCCAAGATCATGTTCTAAACTGTTTCTCTTTTTAATTGAACTTTTCCGATAGGTATGACTGGCATCTTCAGATCTTTAAATTTTTTTATAGCACTTCATGTTACAGTGTGCCTTCATTACTCACACCACATCAACATTTTAGTCGAGAGCATTCCACAAGGGTTTGCCAAAAATAAAATTACAAATAGGTTTGTCAGAAGTAGAAATATACAACACAGGCGCATTTTAGCTGTGTCTGAATTTACGTGTGACAAATCTGTTTATAATTTTATTTTTGACAATCTATGTCGAATTTCCAATATGCTCTCCACTAAAGTGTCACCATGACATGAGTAATGACTGCACGATGGGGCATGAAATACAACCAAAATAGTTTTTAAAGATCTGAAGATAACAGTCTTACCTGCCGAAACTGGTCAGTAAAACAGCGATCTTAGTTATAAAAAACACCTTTAAAGTAAATAGGAATATCTCCTTCTATTTCTCATAATGAGAAATTTCAATCATATAATGTTCTCTTCGCCGTGTATTTGGCTTTGTATTTTCTTTATTTTTCTCGTAAAACCGCAAATTAGGAATTTAAAAACAAATGTCACATCAGGCAAAAATTAAAGTCTTCACATAAGACAAATAAATGTCTGCTTCTTGACTGGAAAATTGTGAAAATAGAACTCCACCCTTTCTTAATGTCTCCAGTGTACTTTTTTATTTTTTTATGATGTAATCATTTCTGTTCTGTTATTACTGACTTGTCTGCCTACTTACTGGACATTGAAGTGAATGCAAAACAACGAATAGGGGGAAAAGAGGAAAAAAGAGAAAAACACAGCTTTCAGTTAATGCTCCATGGATGCTGAATGAAGCTAATAAATTAGTATAAGCCTTTTTTATCTTGGTCAGGTTGTGATGTTGCGTGGTAGGCTATAGCCAAAAACCTCTCTCGTATCTGGTATTGGCTGTTAGCATGTAGTGAATCGTATGAGGGACATTCAGCAATTAGAGAGACAAACTAATGTAGAAAAAATGTGTATTTTGGCAGTTGCAGACGTTTACAACTTCTCAACACAATTCCCACCAATATTAATACACCTTTTCCTGCGGTTATTCGCTTTCTTTGTACGTTGCGGGCTTTCCAATAAAATAAATGAAATGATGAGTGAGGTGGTGGCCCTCAACTACGCACCCTCAGACTCAGAGTTGAAATATTAAAAGTTTTGGCTGGTTTCGTTGTCTAGGGGCTGGGATACGTAGTTGCCGCATTACAAGCCCAATATTGCTGAGTCTACAGTACAAAATATGAATATACTAATGAATCGAATAGTCGAAGGTTCCTACCACTCGGCAGTTCCGAATTTTTGAATGTAATATGGAAATTTATAAATGATATATTGCAATTAAATAAAATTTGCAGGTTCTATTTTAACGACTTTAAATGATGAGTATGATAGCAGAAGTACTTTTGAGAATGCCTTATATTTCTTCAAAACACCTATTGGTGTCGATGATCCAGCAATTAAATAAAATATAAGTTGAATAACAGGGAAACAATAGATTCCTACTGCATGTAATTAGTTATGAACGAACGACAACATGGCTCACGAGATATTCACTTCTATACGCATAGTACGTCTTCACTTTAGAAACCCCGGAAATCTTACAATTTCACAAGTTCGCATTCCGAAGTATTTCTTTCTCTCGCGACCAAGCGCAAATCGCTCCACACTCCCAGTCTCTCTCGCGACCGTGTGTCCCCCGCGCCGTCGCGTCCAGCACTCCCGTGTCCTGTGCCGTACTGTTCTCTCACCTCCATCGAGTCTCCCCCTTCACGATCGCTGTGATTGGCTACAGCGCTCCCACCATGTCTTCAATGCAATGCACATTCACTAACATAAAACACTTTTTAAATACTGGATTTACATTTAAATATCTTGAAATTAAATAAATAATCCTATAGCTGGACCATAGACATGCTCTAACACATATTGTTAAATGAATAAACAAGTTAAATAAACATATATCAAAGGAATAGAAAACAAGGTAGCCAGTAGCCTAATGTCTCTGTGTTTTCTAAAACACATTAAAAATTTAACCAATTTCTTCATGAATAGTATATATCGAATATAAACGAAGACATAGACGAATAATTAAATTTATAAGCATACTGCTGCCGTTTATTCGTGTAACTGCGGAGTACTTATTGCCCGACGCGATCAGGTAATCGGCCACTTCGACCTCCAATAACTCAGGTATTATTCAAGTTACATGCCTGTAATTCATACCAATGTAGGTTTACGCTAGTAGCTTTCTAAAGACACGTCGATCCACGAACTCGGGTGAACGGTTTAGATTTTGGAAATTCGTTGCTGTGTGATACTTGTATAATTTACCGTCAGATACTAAACTTTAAACTAAAAAAGATATTGAAAATCTGGTTACACCATCAGAATCGACGTGCAATTAATAGTGATGTCCATGTTTCTTTTTGAGGTATCATGATTCATCTGGCTACAATTAATTTCTATACGAACTGTGAAATGTCTGCCATTATGGTTTCACAAAGTCCGCCATTATGGTTTCACAAAGTCCGCCATCTTTGGCACTCCTGGCATAGACATCGCATTCATCGACACAAAGCACCGTCCTCGCCACAGCGTCAACATGGAATTCCCAGCGACGCGATTGGGCTGGACCCTCTTGCTTTGCCGGCCGTTGTGGCCGAGCGGTTCTAGACGCTTGAGTCAGGAACCGCAAGACCGCTACGGTCGCAGGTTCGAATCCTGTCTCGGGCGTAGGGGAGGGGGAAGGAGGAGGAGGGGTGGGGCTCACTTGCAGCATAAAAGGCATGTGACGTCATCCTGGGGCTGTGCTGGGCGTGGTCAGGGCCAGGTGTGGGAGGGGGCGGGCTGTTTCGGGGGTGATTAATTGATCAATTTAATTAATTTGCATGCCCATTTGATAATTACACCACAACCGCCAACTACCTACTACTATCGTTATGACAGGATACGTAATGGAAAGTATGGCACACATACATGTTACCATATGCACAAAAATCGTGCTATGGAATTTCGTTAGATCTCAATATCACTTGCTATCCTTGGAATATCTGTACCTAACATCCCACCCAATGCTTAATGAGCAGCAAATTCTCACTTACTTTTTAAACATTTCGCAATAATATTGAACATAAGGATAAATTGTTGATTTTTATCCCTGCTTCCGTTTATCAGGAAGAGCTAGTGGTTAGCTGATAGTCCTCATATCATGACATCATTGATTACATCGTTAGATGTATGGCACCACGGATGACACCTTGCGTGTTTAATGAGTGAGGTAAACTGAGGCACTTCCACAAATTATGGAAGACTGGGCAAAGTGTGGTTCTAACTCCATTCTTCCTTGATAATGGAAATCTTATCTGCTACACAAGTCGATTACATGACACCGTCTGTTCCATTTCAGAATAACAGAGTGATCTGGATCATGCTAGATTGTTCGTAACTGCTTTCAACGACCAGTGCCGACAGACCACAGGGAAAGTAGCATGTTTAATGTGAAAACTGAGCATAAACTGAATTGAACATAAAATGAATTGAGAGTACAATACTCAACCTACAATTGGACTGAAAGTAAAGTGTAACTATAGAAATTAAAAGTAGACTCATGTAGAGCGCCAATCGATCTCTGCCTAGTAATTCGGTGACTCTGCAGTCAGCTGTGCGATTACGGAATCGTGAAACTGAAGTCGTCTAAATCTGTAAATTACAGTCTGTACACTTCACTGCTTTGTAGGGGTGGTGAATGAGATGTTGTAATACGAACGTTTGTAGTAGGCAATTTACATTACCCATATGTGTACAGTCGTATAGATGAACAGTGTCTCTGCAATGACTACGCGTCGGAGTGGCCCATATTAAAGCTGTCGTTGCCACAATAATACCGATTAAGAAATTCCAAACAGTTGTTCAACATAGGATGCCTATTTGAAGTATCAGGCGAAAGTGTTGTCTGGGATGATTCATTCAGTGACTGTCTACTCTGGAGCACGTAGACTGACTACCTGGTGCAGTGTGCTCATTGATATGTGGCTCCTCAGCATGAATGTATGGGCCGACCTAACAATCTACGTTAGTGGCACTCAGTCCAAACGGTTGAGAGGTAATTTAAGACAATTTTCCGAATGTAATTTTCATTTGCGTAGCCTGGTGACATTACACTGTACAGTCTCATTAATTTGACCACCCGTCAAAAGTCTGAATAATCACCTTTTGCAGTGCGGACCAGTGTAAGACGCGCAGGAAGAAAGTTAGTGAGGGTCTGGAAGATATCGACAGGGATGTGAAGCAATGAAAACTCCAATGCCGTGGCAGAATGTGCTAGGTTTATCAGTTGAGGATTAATGGCCTGTACAGTCCGATCAAGGTGGTTCCACAGATGCTCGATTGTCTTTAAATCCGAGGAGCTTGGTGGCCAGGGGAGTACGGCAAACTCTTACTCGTGCACTTAGAACCACAAACGTAAACTGCGAGCTGTGTGACTCATTGCGTTTTCCTGCTGGTAGATATCACGACGCTGAGGAGGAACAAACTGCTTGTAGGTGTGAACATGGTCCCCAAGGATTGACGTACGCATGTGCTAATCCATTGTGCCTTCCAGAACAACAATATCACCTAGGAAGTGCCATGTCAATATTCCCCAGATCATAGTGCTCTATCCTCCGGCATGGACCATTCTGACGATTGTTGCTGGGTGTTCAGTTTCAGACGTTTCACACCGTATACGACCACCGTCATCTGTCAGATGGAGCATAAAACGTGATTCGCCAGTAAGTGGTCATCCAGTTGAGCTATTGGTGTGCAAATGGCAGCTTTCATCGCTGGTGAATAGCAGTCAGCATGGGTGCATGAATCAGGTGACTTCTGCGGAGGCCCATATGCAGCAACGTTCGTTGAGGAGACATGTTGGTAGCCCTTGTTTGATCTGGGCGATCGGCTGCTCAACAGTTCACGTGTATTCAGCCGTAAACATCTCCTGAGACGTCATTCCCGACGTCGTCACAGCTCGTGGTGCACCCATTTTGCCATGCACGGTGTATTTTAGCTACAGCGGCAGGCGAACGGTAAAAAAATTCAGCCGTTTTGGAAATGCTTCTACCCTTGTCACGAGAGCTAATGATCATGCCCTTTTGCACGCCAGATGAATTGCTCTGCTTCCACATTACGACAATGACTGCACTGCTTTTCACGTTCCCCCGACACGCTTTCTATACCCTCCACTGCTAGTGCTGCCACCTATCGTCTGTGAGTGGTTATTGCACACTGATGTCGGACGCAGGCCTTGGTCACCTTAATGAAGTTATACTGTGTAGAAGAATTAGGTACTTTTTCACATTTCATCATAACATTCAATGTGACATTCTGGTTAGCAGTATAAAAACGTAGTTCACGATCATTAGTGAAGACTAGAGCCCACCCTTAATTTGCAGAGGTTTAAATTTTTGGATTGTGGCAGTAATGAACGTGAAGGAGGAAATGAGGGACGGAGAGAAAACTTTATGTGGAGTAGTAATGAAAGACAACTAATGAAGAGTGCTCTAAAATGATGATAGGAGTGACAGAAAAGGAAAGGGAAAGATGCGTAAATGAAAGGAAATGTGTGTGAATACATTGCAGTTTCAAAGAGAACTATGTGTCCATGCCCTGAGGAAGCAAATTGTGGGTAAGTCAAACTGATATACTTCCATACATTTTTAAATGGAACTCGTTACTGAACTGTGTGTAGAGTTCTACATGTCTCGTTCCAGAGGCGAACAGGAGCACTAGAAAAAGAATTTCATTGATGGTTCAAATTAGGATCATAGATAAGTGAGTACTGTGTTATGATCGTGATGAACTGGTAAGTACTTAATCTCTGACACAAGGTACTGACAAGGGAACCTCCCCATCCCACCCCCCTCAGATTTAGTTATAAGTTGGTACAGTTGATTGGCCTTGAAAAACTGAACACAGATCAATCGTGAAAACAGGAAGAAGTTGTGTGGAACTATGAAAAAAATAAACAAAATATGCAAACTGAGTAGTCCATGCCAAAGATAAGCAACAACAAGGAGAGTATATGCTAAGAGGCGCCGTGGTCCCGTGGTTAGCGTGAGCAGCTGCGGAGCAAGAGGTCCTTGGTTCAAGTCTTCCCTCGACTGAAATGTTTTATTTTCAGGCAATTATCAAAGTTCAGGCACTCACACATAATCAACTTCGCTCTCCAAAATTCCAGGACATGTTCAGATTTGCTTGGACATATGCAGGATTTGACGGTCTATACACGGAAAAATTTGAAAACGTTAAAAACATATGTTTTGCAAGGGCACAGGGAAAACTGTGCGACTGTGAAACTGTGGCATTCATTTGTCGCAGTTTATGTGACAAACTCTTATGTTTTCATCATTTTTTTGGGAGTGATTATCACATCAACAAGAAAACCTAAATCGGGCAAGGTAGAAGAATCTTTTTACCCATTCGGCAAGTGTACAAGTTAGGTGGGTCGACAATATATTCCTGTCATCTAACGCACATGCCGTCATCAGTGTCGTGTAGAATATATCAGACGCGTTTTTCTGTGGAGGAATCGGTTGACCTATGACCTTGCGATCAAATGTTTTAGATTCCCATAGGAGAGGCACGTCCTTTCGTCGACTAATCGCACGGTTTTGTGGTGCGGTCGCAAAACAAAGACACTAAACTTATTACAGTGAACAGAGACGTCAATTAACGAACGGATGGATCATAACTTTGCGAAAATAAAGAAAATAAACTTTTCCCTCGAGGGAAGACTTGAACCAAGGACCTCTCGTTCCGCAGCTGCTGACGCTACCCACGGGACCACGGTGCTCCTGAGCTTTCACGCTCCATGATGTTGCTTATCTTACACATGGACTACTCTGTTTGCATATTTTGCTTATTTTTTTCATAGTTCCACACAACTTCTTCCTGTTTTCTCGATTGATCTGTGTCCAGTTCTTCAAGGCCTATCCACTGTGCCAACTTATAACTAAATCTGAGGGGGCTGCGATGGGGAGATTCCCTTGTGAGAGGTTTGTCTATGAGAAGCCGTTGAAGTAGATATAGATGAAGATAGTCATGTAACTTTTGCGGTGATCGTATTAAGCAGTGATATGGCCAAATAGGCGGATGTGTAAGCGGAAAGACATGAGCATTAATAGTTAGTTCTAACGTTACACAGTTTTTACTCGTCCTGTGTTGGGCTATGTCGCAGTAGAGGAGTTAAGCAGTTTCCCACAGTTACACAATATTCTTCACTGTTTCATGGTTCGGTCTTGAAATAGTACCAAGCAGAATAGGGGGCCAGCGTTCACAAAATTCAGGACTGAATAACCTGTAATAGGACTTACTCCGAGCAATATTTGAAGTTAATATGCACCTTACATAAAACCAACGACAATAGCGGTTACCACAGCTGAAGAGGATACTTAGTTTTTCCACCAATGACAGGAAAGCATACAGTTTCAGTAGGAACATGAGGAACAAATAAACTAAGGATTTTGTTATCACCCTTCATGAGATCCCATCAAAAGTCCAGATGTCTTGCAGAATGATGTTGGAGGATTTGTAGTGTTAGAAAATCATCTGCTATAAAGCCCCCATCTCATCTGTAGATATCCTGCAGGGCCACAATGATTGGAATTCCCATATCTGTGCACCACTGATATTTATTAAACTGGAACTGTTTAGTGGTGTGACAGTTCATAACGCCGGTGGCACCTCATCTTTTAATACAATAATGAGGATTGTAGCCTAATTAGCTATTTCGGACGTTTTGTATGTAGGATAGGTTTTCTATCTTCTAACTATGAATTTACTAACATTAGATTTCTGCTCTTCTATTCTTTTCTAAGATCAACTTTCCAGGGTACGATCAGTCACTTTGAGCTCCACACTGGGAAACATTTCACAGTCACTTATTAATTGTATTTGCGACATATATCCCGAAACAGTATCTTTACTGTTATCTGTTAGTTAGCATGAACAGCTGGTCACTTTGAGGTATAGGAATAACTGCTGATTAAAGTGCTACTCCTCTCATTCTGAATTCCGAGAAGTGATTGAAGAGATTGATGTATGTATCAATTGCTTATGGCACAAGAGTCTTAAATATTGCCTCATTCTTCAGAACAACAGTGTTTGCATGGACGTCACGACAAATGAACAACAGCAAAAGCAAATTACTCCGAGGATGGTGTCCTAATGGGTTTTCAAACATGTTAACTGCTCGAAGACTTTTCGAGGGATAGAACCCAGTACATTATCCAGGATGGTGGGTGTTCGTTAGAACTAGGGTATCATCAGGAGTTCTCTAGGCACATGCGATAGGACTGCTCCTAATCTCTATGTAGGACAACGATCAGTTACATAGTATGGTTAGCGTTTTGAGAGTGTTTACTGACGACGTTGTTGCATACAGGAATGTTTCGTTAAGTGGCAGTAGGATACAGAATGACAGGATGACAGAATTACTGTTTGGTGATATTTAGCAGGTTCTTTTAAATATGGTATATGTAAATTAATTTCGATGACTTGGAGAAATATTCCTGTTACGTTGTAATACAGTATTAATGGTATGCATGAATCAGTCACGTTCATTAAATATCTACGACTAAAGAAGCTAAGCGACATGTAACCAAACGAGAACATAAGGTTATGGTGGACGGCCGACTACAGTTTACTAGGAACATGCTCGGAAAATGTTGTGCACTTACGAAGGAGATCACTTACAAATCGATTGTGTGATCCATTATTGAGTACTGGTCAGTTGTACAGCCATATATGTTCTGGGACAATTTGCTTAGAAGTAAAAAAGGTTCAATTTGTTTATATCACATAACCAACGGCATTGACCTACCCATGTCATCACAACCCAACGTTGCGGCAGCCATGAACCTTCATTAATTACCCCACAAATGCACCCGTGTCCCTCTCTCACCATCCTCCGTCTTCCACCAGTCCACTCACTCAACTCTCAGTGAATCACAGTGTAGTATTTTAACAAAAAATAAAGAAATAAAAAATCAAAATGCAAGATGAAAGATCTAATCCTGTTGTGCTACCAAGAAATTCAAAAAAATCATAGATGGTGGAACCAGTCCAGTTGTGAATGTGACCCCCACCTCCCCTCTCCTCTCCTCCAATCAACAGCCATTAAGAAGAAACATCCAGTTTTCATGTAGTATTTTAGCAGCCATCAAATGAAATGGCCTGTCACAGTGTAATCACACAGTTATCATCATGACTGTTATCTAAATTTTCCAACAGCTTGAATTTTTGCCACATTTTCCAAAATATCGGAACGCCCTGAATTATTTGTCTACAAATTATTTTCAGTATTTCCACGTATAAAACACATCTGCAAAACAAACACATAAACCGATAAAAAATATATACTATACCACGGAACAGCAGAAAAGGCACCAAATTTACAAAAAAATATTGCTGATTACATTTTCACACGTCACTACAAAAAAAGCAATGGATAGTCTCACCAGACGCATCTTTAAATCTCACTGGCTCAAATCAAATGGCTCTGAGCACTATGAGACTTAACTTCTGAGGTCATCAGTCACCTAGAACTTACAAGGTAACCTCACCATCGCACCCCCCTCAGATTTAGTTATAAGTTGGCACAGTGGATAGGTCTTGAAAAACTGAACACAGATCATTCGAGAAAACAGGAAGAAGTTGCGTGGAACTATGAAAAAAATAAGCAAAAGATACAAACTGAGTAGTCCATGCGGAAAATAGGCAACATCAAGGATGGTGCAGGCTCAGGAGCGCCGTGGTCTCGTGGTTAGCGTGAGCGACTGCGGAGAGAGAGATCGTTGGTTCAAGTCTTCCCTCGGATGAAGAGTTTTCTTACTTTATTTTCGCAAAGTTATGATCTGTCAGTTCGTTCATTGACGTCTCTGTTCACTGTAATAAGTTTAGTGTCTGTATTTTGCGACCGCACCGCAAACTTACAGTTCGGAAAATATTCTTGACCTTGTTATTGAAGTCGCGAGATATATTTGCTGGATTCATATTGCCCACAGAATACATCTCACGTATTTAATGCACTCTCGTCCAAAGTAGCGAACAGTCAACTGCCAGCCAGGGAGCCTCGTTAGCAGGAATACTCTCTCTTACGTGCGCTGTAGTCGACTGACGTGTGTTTCGACATTTGTTTAGGCGTAGCGTCCTCATGCTACGGCGCAGTTACCTCGCATCGGACGGACGGACGGACGAATAATAATTGTCTGAAAATAAAAAATTAAACTCCTCACTCGAGGGAAGACTTGAACGAAGGACCTCTCATTCCACAGCTGCTCACGCTAAACACGGCGCTCCTGAGCCTACATCATTATTGATGTTGCCTATCTTGCACTTGGACTACTCAGTTTGTATATTTTGCTTATTTTTTCGTAGTTCCACACGACTTCTTCCTGTTTTCTCGATTGATCTGTGTTCAGTTTTTCAAGGCCTGTCCACTGTGCCAACATATAACTAAATCTGAGGGGGGTGCCATGGGGAGGTTCCCTTGTTAGAATTACTTAAACCTAACTATGGTTTCTGTTGCCTGTCTTTGCCGACAGATCGCTGCACCTGTAAACAATAATGGTTTGATTAGTGTACCATACTTAGTTCAAGTCACAACAGAGTCTCAAATTAAGTATTTTCCACATGTGGATTGTTCTATGACGCTTGTCAAGTGTCGCAGCATCCTTTATAATTCTAAAATCACTTCACAAATAAATTAGCAGCGCAAAACGTTCACTATTTATGTCAACTATCATTATGCTTTTTTCACATACACACACATATTCGTAAGACTGGTGTATAAAACATGATTTTTAACTACAAACTATGTGCCCTAATGCTATTTCTATGAGTAAATAGTACAGTTGACATGTCAAGTTAGGCACTAAAGATCGACATAGCAAAACTGATATGACCAGTTTATAACTGCTGAAGACGTATGGTGGGGTCGCTAAAATACTATGCTAAGTAATAAAGCACACAAACAAATAGGGTTTATGAATTATGACCAGCTACTGGAAAAATGTAATTAATTCCACTATTTAAATCTACTTTTGTAGTAAGTCACAAAACATCCTCAAATTAAATATTTCTACATTTAAATTTTTGTGTGATGGTTCTCAAGTGTTATAACGGTGAAGGGTGTTGACATTGCAATACCATGCGATGTTACAGAATGTACTGGGGTAACCTAACCCATTTTACAATTTTTCAGTAATGAAGCACAGTAATTTAGACGATGCAAAAACATTTTATCACTAGAAAATATAATCGATGTTCTTAACAGCCTGATACATCTTTTGAAGCAGGCATAGTAGAGGTTAACTACAAAGTGAAGTCAGCAATACTTGCCATTTGGAGCTATAGTGCTGAGGCACTCTACAGGCTAAATCTTACATTAGCAGTAGCTCTTATCCCCGTTTTGCAACAAATTTTTATGCATTTCGAACTTAATGCATGGCTCAGAGATAAAACTATGGCTTTCTACAAACTTATAATTCATTTAAGTTGTGGCTATAAGATATCTGTGTATATTTTTATTTTACAGGCAGTTTATAACAGGGGATCAGAAAGTTTCCGTCTGAAGGCGATGCTGCAGCCTATATTCAACATAGCGCGACTCCGATGTGGTTGTGTAAGCACCGACGCGTCGGCTAGGAATTAATGTGGCATTCGTGTCCTTCGGTCGTGCATACGGTAAATGCGGAAACGTCAACTATGGCAACGTAATTACCAAATAAGTCCATACAAGACCAACGTGCTGCAATTCCTTTCTTGGATTCTGAAGAACAAATACCGGCAGACATCCATTGGAGAATGAAGAATATGTATGGGGCAGCACTTCTGTCGAAAACCATTATTCAGAATGGTACTACAAGGACGCTACTACTTCTCGATAACGCACTTCCCCACATCGCAACTGTCGTAATTGAGAAGTTATGCCAACCCAGGTGAGAGACACTTGAACATCCGCCCTATAGTCCTGATCTCTCTCCATGCGATCATTACGCCTCCCATTCCTTAAGAAATGCCTTAACGGGTCGACGATTCCTGCGGGAGGACGACGTGCAACATGCAGTTATGGACTTCTTCACGCATTAGGATACGGTGTTTTAAGAAACGGGTATTTTCAACCTGGCGCATCGCAGAATGATTACCAGAGTGCTCACGGTGATTTTTCTTGATTGGTATACCGATTCTGGACTGTAAGGCCTTCGAACAGGAACTTTTTTATCTGCACTTGTAGATATGAAAATATTTTAGATGAAGATTCATAGAGCTTGCAAAATGTGGTTCAGCAATCGAACTTCGTGCTTTAAGAGGTGATACTTAATCTAAAAATACTGCCAATTTGCAAGTGTCTTGCACCTGAATGTGAAATATACACAATTTAGATGTGGAAACATTTAATTTGAAGGTACATTGTTTTTGCAAAGTGTGTTTTGCCCACTACTTGTCTTCGTGCTTGCCAAACCATATCGTAGCCAGCAATGTCGCCGGATCTCTCCACATCATATAAGGTCTGGATCATTATAGGTAGGGCCCTACAACGAGCTTGCCATTTGGACGATCTAACGCGTCAATTGAACAGCATTTGGCACAGTATCACTGAGGAGGTTATCCAACAATTCTGTTAATCAGTACCAAGACGAATAGTTGCTTTCATGAGGGACAGATGTTGACCAACATGTTAATAACTTGCTCCATTTATGAAGCTCTTTCTCTTCACTAAACCAACTAAGTTTATCGAAATTGTAATTACTGTTTTGTCTGTACATGTTCATAACATCTACTGATTTCCTTCCAAATCGGACAATTTATTCGTGCTGGGTAGTTGTTTGTGTTACAACGTATTTTTATTAGATGTTGGTGTATTTAGAAGCTGAGTATAGAAAATAATGGTTAATAGGGTCTTGGAACCATAGCTGCGATTGCTAAAGGGTGCTGCTTTCGTTTTGCGCTTATCCTCTACAATCAAAAGCAATATTAGGCAGTTAATAACACGTATCATGTTTTCTAATGATTTAGTGTCCTGAAGGGCTGTTAGGATTGGAAACGACGCTTTTTCCAGTTGTGAAGTGACTGTTTGAAGAAAACTAGTTAGGATAGCAAACTACTCTCAAATCCCACGAGGGCTGGTTCAAATCGCTCTGAGCAATATGGGACTTAACTTCTGAGGTCACCAGTCCCCTAGAACTTAAAACTACTTAAACCTACGTAACATAAGTACATCACACACATCCATGTCCAAGGCAGGATTTGAAACTGCGGCCGTAGCGGTCGCGCGGTTCCAGACTGTAGCGCCTAGAGCCGCTCGGCTACGCCGGCCGGGAATCCCACGAGGTTCTAGCATAGTGTATGTTGTGCAGTCTTGCAGGTACCCTGTGCAGCTAAGTGTGTTTAGAAACTACGTCCTGCCCCGTGGCAGATTAACGGAGGTTCAGCTCTGAGGCAGACTGAGTATGGAATTTTTAGCAACCTTGGCGGCGACGCTTATAAAGACTCTCAGCGCGCCTTCCACGAAGTCACTCGATGATTTCCTGACATCTGCTCCTTCCAGAAGCTTCTCTAGAGCCGGTCACGTAGCCCGCACTACCCTGACAACGAAAACACTATCTCTCTCGCTTCCCAGCCTACTCGTCGTTGATAGGTGCCTCTTCTACACATTGCGCAGCATTATAGAACTGGGTACATCCTCTTGGTGCCTGAAGGGAGTTATTCATGGCAGTGGAAGAACATTTTAGCGTTCCATCAAGCAGAGGTGAAGAATTACTGAAAAACTAGTAAAAACATTAGATGATAACAGTACAATGTATAACATCAAATAGAAATGACAATTCCATTCAAGCATCTTGATACTGTTATAACATTTCACAGTCATCCTAGAACTATTTAGGTGCGGAAATATTAAATTCGAGGTTACCTTACACCAAGAGTAGTCCTAAATAACGGAATTTATTATATTCTTCCAGTAGCTGGAAGTAAATCAGGATGCCAACTTTTTTGTGTATTTCACTTATTAGTGTACTATTTTAGCCAATGTGTATTTTCTGCGATGTGAACCTAGTCGTGTTCGTTGTACGACTTCGATCTTTTAAGTCTTCGATATCAACTGTCTGTTTCAAAATGGTTCAAATGGCTCTAAGCACTAAGGGACTTAACATCTGAGGTCACCAGTCCCCTAGACTTAGAGATACTTAAACCTAACTAACCTAAGGACAACACACACATCCATGTTCCGAGGCAGGATTCGAACTTGCGACCGGAGCAGCAGCACGGTTCCGGACTGAGGCGCCTAGAACCGCTCGGTCACAGCGGCCGACAACTGTCTGTTTCTTGTAACAATTTACCCATTGAACCAGCATTAGGGCACATAGTTTACAGTTCAAAATCACGTTTGACACATCAATATGAAGAATATGTCTGTATATGTGGAAAATAACATTGTGACACTAGACGTAAAAAACTGGCTTTTTTGCATTGCTGGCTACTCTTGCAGGCAGTTTAGACATTTTGACACTTGATAAGCATCACAGAACAATTTAAATATACTTAATTTCATATTCTGTTGTGCTTAACTTATGTATGGTTCGTTAATCAAACTATGAGCTTTTACAACTGCAGCTATCTGTTGTTGGAGACAAGCAAGAGGAGCAAATAACAGCAGTTGTTTTTATTTTGAATTTGGAAGTTTTGAGGGAAAGTTTTTACAGTTACTAATAAAACTTATCTTCATTAACACTGTATTTCTAATTGGTTAATTTCATTGACTAAGGATACGTTGGCTTTTAACCATTAACGCAGACTATGTTTTACACTCGATCTCATATCCGATACAGAATGCTATACACTGAGGTCATAAAAGTCATGGGATACACTCTAATATCGTGTCAGACCTCGTTTTCCCGGTGCAGTACAGTGACTCGACACGGCATGAACTTAGCAAGTCGGTGGAAGCCTCTTGCAGAATTAATGAGCCATGTTGCCTCTATAGCCGTCCATAATTGCGAGAGTGTTGCTGGTGCATGATTTTGTGCACGAAATCTCCTGTCGATTACGTCCCGAAACAGTTCGATGGAATTCATGGATCAAATGGTTCAAATGGCTCTGAGCACTATGGGACTTAACATCTGAGGTCATCAGTCCTCTAGAACTTAGAACTACTTAAGTCTAACTAACCTAAGGACATCACACACAATCATCCAGAGGCAGGATTGGAACCTGCGACCGTAGCGATCGCGCGGTTCCCGACTGAAGAGCCTAGAACCGCTCGGTCTCACCGGCCGGCGATAGAATTTATGTCGGGCGATATGGGTGGTCAAACTGTGCGGCCGGATTGTCCAAAATATTCTTGTAACGTATCTCGAACAGTTGACGCCCGGTGATAAGGCGTATTGTCATCCATAGAAATTCCATTGTTGTTTGGGAACATGAAGTCCATGAATGACTGCAAATGGTCTCCACGTAGCCAAATATAACCATTTACAGTCAATAATCGGTTCATTTGGACCGGAGGAGCCAGTCCATTCCATTTAAGCGCAGCCCACACCATTATGGAGCCACCACCAGCTTGCGCAGTGCCTTGTTGACAACTTGCGTCCATGGCTTCGTGGAGTTACCGTCACATTTGAACTCTACGATCATCTCTTAGCAACTGGAATCGGGACTCATGTGACTAGGTTTACCAGTCGTCTGGTGTCCAACTGAAATGGTAACGAGACCAGGAGAGGCGCTGCAGAATATGTCGTGCTGTTAACAAAGGCACGTCGTTCATCTGCTGCCATAGCCTTTTCACGTTGAGTTTCGCCGCATTGTCCTAACGTATACTTTCATATACGTCCCACAGTGATTTCTGCCATTATTTCATGCAGTGTTGCTTGTCAGTTGGCATTGAGAACACTGCGCAACCGCCGTTGCTCTCGGTTGTTACGTGAAGCTGTCGGCCACTGCTTTGTCGATGGTGAGAGGTAATGTCTGACATTTGGTATTATAGGCACACTCTTGCGGAATATTGAATTTCCTAACGAATCCCGAAATGTAATGTCCCATGTATCTGGCTCCAACGACCATTCGGCATGCAAAGTGTGCGACGATAATCACGACGGAAACTTTTGCACATCAATCATCTGAGTACAAGTGACAGCACCGCCTATGCAGTGCCTTTTTATAAGTAGTGGAGTAGAGTTCGTATGGCTCCAGTGACGTCATCCAGTAAGGCGGCCGTGACGTCAGTTTATGACGTCATCCTAGATGGCGGCCGTGATGTAAGCTGATTATGTAATCCAAGAGATGACGACAGTTGATGACACAAGTACCGTTATCAGAGATGGCTGCTGTGGCGTCAGCTGATGCTGGAAGTACCATTATCCAAGATGACAGATTTTGGCGGGAAGATAGGTCAATTTGGCTACCTCCACTAACCTAAGTCACCGGACTGCCACCTCCTCCTAGGAACTGGGGAAGGGGGGGAGGGGGGCGACGACGACTTGGCCTGTGCTGGATAGGATGGACATATGTCTTCATTTTGCAGGCAGTCTTTATTTAATCAATTTAAGGCAGTACCTCCATCCAGTGTGTTCACCATGGAGTCTGGAGTCCAACTGACGTAGTACACAGTACTGCCATCAGAGGGCGCTGTCGTCCCTCCTGTGATGTAATCCAAGATGGAGGTCTGGAGGGGAATATGGCGAGAAAATGACAAATGACTCAGCTTGTGCTACGCTGCAGGAGAGATGAACGAGAGTACTCTATTTAATTTTGAACTTTTTATTTAGGGACAGATTTCACCTATTTCATTTATTAAACTGATACAAACACTCGCTCTAATGTGCTTGGGTTCACATTACACAGACTGCAGACCTGCAAACTACTCGTAAATATTTAGTACACTGATGTACAAACACGCAAAAAACTCGCAAATTAGTGAAATAATGCAGCACAGAACGTACTGACCTGTAAACTATTCGTAAATCGCCGAAATAATGCAGTACACTGAAGTGCAGACACGAAAACAACTCCTAAATTATCAAAATAACGCAGGTAAAAGGCTCAGAAGACACGTTCACTACTCGTAAACTGTCCAAATAAAGCATAGCACAGCCTACACACCTGCTTGCAAAATAATGCAACAGACACGTACACACGCGCTCGCTCCGCCTGCCGCTCCCTGTCCATTTGACTGCACAGGACACTACTGCACACACTCCCAGATGTCAGGATGCACCGGCAGCCCACACAAAGTGACGATGCGACAGGGGCTGCCAAGCCAAGCCACACACAGGTGCCTGTTCAGGTCCTGCAAGCATGAACTGGCGCCATCCTTTTCATTCTTGAAATACGTGTTCACCTAGGCACCGTTGCTGACACAAATCGACGGGGGTGAAGGCCTATTTACAGAGAGACTCACGCTTGCAGATGATGCAGACATCCGTTCCCAGAATAACAGAGAGCGCTTTCTCCTGCTTGGGATCCTAACAGCACATTCATGCTGCGTCCAGCCGTGCTTAGGAGCCCCAGCGTGACTGACGCATACCCGCGAAATGCACGGCCATAGTTACACACCAACACATGCGCATCTAGAGAGGTCCTCTGTTATACTGATGTCATACGGCTATGTAAAATAAGAACCAACTCGACCTCTGGGAAATTGTATAGTGTGCCAGACATAGTTAACTCTCGCTTTTCTAGGAGCTTTCGTGATGTCTCAGATTGTAGGCATGAAAATACCTGTCCTAATAGAAACTGTTTAAGAAAATAGCCCAGAATAACGTCGAATTCATTCTTCCTTGCCGTCCTAACGTGGCACCCAATCCATCGCATGTTACCCTTCCTTCTTTCAACATACACAAACGTTCTTATCGCTATGAGGAGACTCCGATGTCCCAGCACAAAGGATGTCTTGTGAACGAATGGAGGATTATGATTGGCTCTTATCGAATTTACCCACCGATTTACTGATCCTGCCGGTGTGGAAGCATGGTCCAGCATTTCTTTTTTTTTCTTTCTGCACATGAGGCATTCAGTCACAAAAAACGGTTTTATACAAATAGCCATATTGCACCCACAATTAAACCTTGCAAAGTGCCCTACAAATCGTCAAATACGGAAAGACTCTTACTCAATTGCACTGCTATCTGACTGAGGTCAGGAGTTAGAATATTAGAGTGAAACCGATCTCCAACCCAGCATTATATCACCGCGTACCGTGTCGATGTAGTAAACAGATAATTCGTATCCTGCGCCATACAAAATCATACCTTTTACGTCATTTGCACATATAGATACGCAAATACTCCTTAATTTCCCTGCATTTCCGTATATATTTGGTCAATTTATACCAATCCGCCCCCCCCCCCCCTCCCGTCATTTTTCGCAATTATCGATTTTATGTCAGTTCCATCCATGCGATCATGTCATGACTTAACCTCTCGTTCTGTGTTCTAAAATTGCTTGTAAATGTAGTACATCTACCAACACCTAGCTCAAATGCACTGATCGGGAGGCATAGTATAGCACTGTACTCGATTGTAACCAGTCACCTCCAGATTTGGAGAGTGTTTGCTCTGTTTTCTGTATGTCCGTGTATATCCATGTGTCGCTGATGGCTCCCTGGTCCTTGTCTTCTTGCTGGTGGACCAAACTTAGAACATAAAGCACGTGTTGAGACGTAACGCGTGACTGGTCCACCTGCAAGCTCTATCCCAGATGTGACATGAGGTGGATTCACCTCCGAATATCAGTCATCAGTCCAGATATAAACAGTGCACAGCAGATCTACACTCAACTCGATTGTGGTATATTGTGGATCTGCATCCCAACACATCTCCATACATTGTGCATGGCAGATCACAGTTCAAACCCTATCCCATGCACGGCATATTTTGGATCGGCATCCCAACATCGCTCCAGATAGAACACGTGGTGGATCCATACTCGAACACTAACTCCGGTCAGATGCAGGTCCTGGGAGCCATCGCAACACATGGATATACACAGACATACAGAAAACAGAGCAAACGCTCTCCAAATGTGGAGGTGACTCGATACAATCGAGTACAGCGCTATGCTACGACTCCCGATCGGTGCATTTGGGCTAGGTGTTGACCGAAGTACTATATTTACAAGCAATTTTAGAACACAGAACGAGTGGTTATCTCATGATTGCATGGATGGAGGAGGAGGATATTGGAGGATATTGGTGTTTAACGTCCCGCCGACAACGAGGTCGTTAGAGACGGAGCACGAGCTCGGATTAGTGAAGGATGGGAAAGGAAGTCGGCCGTTCCCTTTCAAAGGACCCGGAATTTGCCTGGAGTGATCTAGGGAAATCACGGAAAACCTAAATCAGGATGGCCGGACGCGCGATTGAACCGTCGTCCTCCCGAATGCGAGTCCAGTATGCTAACCACTGCGCCACCTCGCTCGGTTTGCATGGATGGAACTGACATAAAATCGATACAATTTCGAAAAATGATGGGGGGATATGTATAAATTGACAGAATATACACCAGTTTGCAGGGAAATTGAGGAAGTACTTGCGTATCTTCTGGCTGGCGCAGAACAATTTGTACATGGGAATGAGTATGGGGCACAAAGAGGAATCTGAGAAAATGTCGACATGGAAGCGGAGGGAATCAGGGAAGCAGTTGATTCTTGTTCCATCAAGGCAGCATTATATTGCATTTCTATTGAGGTACCAGTAATATATGCGAGTTGACTTCTGTATTTGACGCTTTTCAGGAGGCTGGAAACCATCCACCTCAAAGCTTACATGCATCTGTTTTAAAGGATGACAGAGAGTGGACGGGGTGATAGATTGAGATGGAGTTGTAACGATGTACGATTTAATGGTAGACTGATGATGCATTCTAGAGAGGGAGAAGTTGCTGTAGGACAATTTTTACACTGTTCTGTCAGAATGCATCAGTCGTGTGACATAGCCTGCATTTGACTCGTATACAACCATGTGTTCTGTACGTGATTTAAAGCACTGTCTACTTGCGATCGTTAATGGTAACCCTGTCGGTCATCAGAGAATTTCCATCTCATGTGTGATGAAACGTCACACATTCCTCTAAGCCAACTATGATTTATACGATGTACGCCATCTCCCTGTCACATCTTTGGTGTAAAATCTAGACTACAGTTTCATAATTACGTTAGCGGTAGGTGCTTGTGAGGCACTGCAATCCTCTTGTATACATTTGCCTGGCAGATGTGTTGTTTAAAGAGTTAGTGGCTGAATGACTTGAAATTTTCACATGTTGGACGTTGCGGCTATGCGTTGATCTGTTTCCTTGTAAGAGGTAGTCGCCGTTACTAACGATAATTTTATATATGGCTGATGTAGGCACAGCATAATTTCTGAAGTGTGATCAGATGTGAACAGTGGACGCTATACATCTCTGGAAAGCTATATTGATCTTGTCTCACACAGAGCCAATGTTTTAAGGAAGTAATTTTTTCGTTATATGGTTCGATAACATAGTTTACTGTACTTTAAACATAGCTGCGCTACAGCAACGGTTCCACGTAATCAGATTAAGAGCAGCCGACCAGTTGCAAAGGATAAAGTAATCTTTACCTAGGTTTCAATAGATATAAATCTATCTTCTTCAGAAGACGGCCTGGGGACAATGAACATCGTAATATGTATTAAGGTATGAAACATGAGTCAAGAATAAAGTTTAACATATATTAGGAAAATATTGTATTACAAGATGAGAGAAAGATTCCTGGTACTTACAGTATTATAATAACATGAAGCGATATGTCCTTATCGTTTAGGCAAACATCTGCATAGTTACATTAGTCATATAAAATATAGCCCTGAAAACAGGGTTTGTCACACAAATAAAATAGGTACATGGAAGTTGGAGGGCGCATAAGCGACTGAGTAAAATCGGCCAGCGTAGTAGCACAGCGGCCAGGGCAGGTGGCGCTCATGTCGCGAACTATGTGCCGATTGGCCTACTGAAGTAACATTTGAAACATCAATATTAAATGCGTTCTTAAATAGAGTGATAATAAATAAAATGGCAAGCATTTAACACTCCCGTTATGACATTGTGGGAGGTATAGGAACAGTAACGTAGATACATACATCAAAAAGACAGGTGGCGCTTCTTCCGTGAGTTACATGCAGTGGTCTATACAGCCAGAATATAAAAGTTATATTACCATATTAGTGAAGCACATTGAACGTATATAAGTCAAAACATCAAGAACAATCAGTAATGGCTCTTAAGAAAATTACGAGACCTGGTCCACAATCCATTTTCTACGTAATATAGAATAAGAGAAAATTACATGAGGGCCGCTGTAGTGGCAGCCATACATCGTGAGAAGAACACCTTATATAAACGGTAGTAAACTGAAAGATTTGAAAGTGCATTATAGCTTCCTGAGGAAATAGACTACTGAGGTTACTAGCTTTAATGTTATATATTAAACAGTACGGGTTTAAAGCCTTCGAAAAATTGTTTACAGGCAAGGTTCAACTGATCATTCAGTATATTGCCGTCTTTGAGCTCTAGATGTTTAAAAATAAATAGCTCTTCCCACAGGTCTAGTCTCCGTCCTTTGACCTGTCTATGTAGGATAACCGTGTCTTCTAACTGTTTAGGCGTATGGCCGGTTATCAAGAGGTGTTCAGCAAAGGTAGAGTTGCGAATATTCGTTCCTTTTTTACCTAAAAGATGTTCTTTATATCGTGTTTTCACAGCTCTGCCAGTTTGACCAATATAATATGAGGGGCAGTTATTACAGGTTAGCTTGTAAATACCTGAATCAGAAAACCAATCGCTGGCAATCTCTACCGACGGTACAAGATTTCTTTTTAAACTGTAATCTGTAGAAAAGGAGACGTTACAGTTATATTTTTTTATTTAGAAGACGGAGCAAGTCAAATGTGCCTACGAATGTAACAACATAATAGAAAAAGAAATTAAATTATCTCCTAATAAGCAATCGGGCGAATATAGTATAATAAAAAGCATTAATCATAAACTTAGAGAGCACGACGCCTTAGTCACTAAGAGTGACAAAGGGAACACCGTTGTCGTGGCTTATAAAAAGGAATATATAGAGAAGACTGTAAAGTTTTTTGAGGAAAACGACATCACTGAGGTTACTGTAGATCCTACTACTGAACTGCAAAATGAAATCCGGCGTACTTTTTACGAATTCCGTCAGCTTGTTCAATAAGTTCCAAAAGAAAGGGCTTATAAATATGAACCCGAAACCACCAGTGCTCAGAAGTCAATTTAAACTGCACAAACAGAACCACCCGATCCGCCCTGTAGTGAATGGTATAGGCAGTCCACATCACACACTTGCTAGGCGCCTCCATTTTAAATTTAAAGATGCTTTCACATTTGAAAATAATTTTTCTGTAAAAAACAGCAAGGAATTAATTTGACATCGTCAGCCTTTACACAAATGTTCCGGTTGATGAAACCATAGACCTTGTAAAAGAGAATCTTCTTAAACATAAAAAATTAAGTGAAACTCAGATTGCGGAACTCATTGGTTTGCTTAAGGTCATTTTAAAATACAATTACTTCACATTTAACGGGAAAATGTATGTACAGCCAGATGGTCTAGCAATGGGTAGCCCCCTCGCCGGTATTCTAGCAGAGGTTTTCATTAACGCCCTGGAAACAACGTTCTTCAATTCAAGTTCAGAATAACGCCACAAAAAGCCGGCCGAAGTGGCCGTGCGGTTAAAGGCGCTGCAGTCTGGAACCGCAAGACCGCTACGGTCGCAGGTTCGAATCCTGCCTCGGGCATGGATGTTTGTGGTGTCCTTAGGTTAGTTAGGTTTAACTAGTTCTAAGTTCTAGGGGACTAATGACCTCAGCAGTTGAGTCCCATAGTGCTCAGAGCCATTTGAACCATTTTTTTTACGCCACAAAATCCGCTATTATGCACGGTATGTTGATGACATTTTCATTGCTTTTGATGGCACTGATCATGAGTTAGAGCATCTCTTTAACACTTTCAACGGTTTACATGAAAAAATTTCCTTCACAAGAGAACTTCAAAATGATAAACGTGAACTTCATTTTCTCGATTTAACAATTTCTATAGAAGATAATTCCTTCCATTTTAAAATCTTCCGCAAGGAAACATATTCAGATAATGTCATTCCTACTGACTCAACTCATCCAAAAGCTCATAAATTGGCAATTTTTTATTCCGCCATTCACCGAATGGTAACCACTCCTTTATCACCTACGGAACAAAAAAAGGAATTGAATGTCATCAAAGCGATTGCGGTTAATAATGGGTATAACCAGAATATGATCGATTACCTGCTCAATAAGAAAATCTCCCAAAAATGTTCGACTTTGAGATATAATCTCCCCACGGATACCACAGAAACTAAAAAATTTATTTCCATCCCTTTCCTGGGTAACTTATCGTATAGAATTAAACGTCTTCTTAATTAAAAATATAACTGTAACGTCTCCTTTTCTACAGATAACAGTTTAAAAAGAAATCTTGTACAGTCAGTAGAGATTGCCAGCGATTGGTTTTCTAATTCAGGTATTTACAAGCTAACCTGTAATAACTGCCCCTCATATTATATTGGTCAAACTGGCAGAGCTGTGAAAACACGATATAAAGAACATCTTTTAGGTAATAAAGGAACGAATATTCGCAACTCTACCTTTGCTGAACACCTCTTGATAACCGGCCATACGCCTAAACAGTTAGAAGACACGGTTATCCTACATAGACAGGTCAAAGGACGGAGACTAGACCTGTGGGAAGAGCTATTTATTTTTAAACATCTAGAGCTCAAAGACGGCAATATACTGAATGATCAGTTGAACCTTGCCTGTAAACAATTTTTCGAAGGCTTTAAACCCGTACTGTTTAATATATAACATTAAAGCTAGTAACCTCAGTAGTCTATTTCCTCAGGAAGCTATAATGCACTTTCAAATCTTTCAGTTTACTACCGTTTATATAAGGTGTTCTTCTCACGATGTATGGCTGCCACTACAGCGGCCCTCATGTAATTTTCTCTTATTCTATATTACGTAGAAACTGGATTGTGGACCAGGTCTCGTAATTTTCTTAAGAGCCATTACTGATTGTTCTTGATGTTTTGACTTATATACGTTCAATGTGCTTCACTAATATGGTAATATAACTTTTATATTCTGGCTGTATAGACCACTGCATGTAACTCACGGCGGAAGCGTCACCTGTCTTTTTGATGTATGTATCTACGTTACTGTTCCTATACCTCCCACAATGTCATAACGGGAGTGTTAAATGCTTGCCATTTTATTTATTATCACTCTATTTAAGAACGCATTTAATATTGATGTTTCAAATGTTACTTCAGTAGGCCAATCGGCACATAGTTCGCGACATGAGCGCCACCTGCCCTGGCCGCTGTGCTACTACGCTGGCCGATTTTACTCAGTCGCTTATGCGCCCCCCAACTTCCATGTACCTATTTTATTTGTGTGACAAACCCTGTTTTCAGGGCTATATTTTATATGACTAAAATAACTATGCAGATGTTTGCCTAAACGATAAGGACATATCGCTTCATGTTATTATAATACTGTAAGTACCAGGAATCTTTCTCACATCTTGTAATACAATATTTTCCTAATATATGTTAAACTTTATTCTTGACTCATGTTTCATACCTTAATACATATTACGATGTTCATTGTCCCCAGGCCGTCTTCTGAAGAAGATAGATTTATATCTATTGAAACCTAGGTAAAGATTACTTTATCCTTTGCAACTAGTCGGCTGCTCTTAATCTGATAGTTTACTGTAATGAAACCAGGAAGAAGGGTGTATGTCACACGCTTGAAATACATTTCTTACATTGGAATATTAACAGCGCTACATTCCATATGACTGATAGGTTGGAAACGCAAGCGATCTAACATTACAGCCTGTTTTAACTGCAGAATGTTGTAGCCTTAGGAGTGCATGTGTTTATGTACCCTCTTACCATTACGTTCCAGCTACTGACCCTAGGCTCTGACATAATACTTTGAAATTGATTGCTAAGTTGATTTACGAGAAAATGCTTCGAACTCCATCCATCTGGAGCTCCAACGCAAGTAAAAATCACCTGTTTCTTGTTGTCCTTCTCCGTCTGCTATTACGTCACAATGCTTTGAAATCTGTTACTATACACCGATAAGGAGTGCTAACCTCCTCGATATGGGCGTATCTCGAAAAATCTTGTGGACTTGGATGGGCGACGACTCGGCAAGCTCCATTCACTTACGAGATATGGAATGTAGCGGTCTACTTCTTGCCGATTCGAATTAAATCGGTAACAGTGCTGCAGGGCGGGTTGGTGAATGACAGTGTGAGAGGGGTCTTTCAGTCTCTAATTTTACCCTAAGACTGCGAGAACTCTCTGTGACGCCTATCAGCGTAGAGATAGATCGTAATTTAAACAGTATACTCGAAGTGTTAGAAATATGTAGAGCGCTGTCTGATACACTTTGATGATGAATGTGTTCGAGAATTAACAATGCATCGGCGTACTGCACTGCCATCTATCCGCATTCGCAATGATACTGGCAAAGTGGGACGGAGTTGGGTTAGCTATGATACTGAAATTGGAAAATATGCTGTCATATCATTGGTCGGTGTAATGACGTCACATCATTGGTCAGTGTTGAAATTACTATAAAATTGGTAAAATTGTCCACACATTGAACTGTAATGCTTATTATTTCAGTACATCGGGGGTGTCTTTTCCATCCGATCCGTCCACTGGGTTGGGTTGTTCTGGGGAAGGAGACCAGACAGCGAGGTCATTGGTCTCATCGGTTTAGGGAAGGACGGGAAGGAAGTCGGCCGTGTCCTTTGAAAGGAACCATCCCGGCATTTGCCTGGACTGATTTAGGGAAATCACGGAAAACCTAAATCAGGAAGGTTGGACGCGGGATTCAACCGTCGTCCTCCCGAATGCGAGTGTCTCCTCCAGTGTCTAACCACTGCTCCACCTCGCTCGGTCGATCCGTCCACTGACATGCTGTTGGTTACCATATAATGACTGACTGAGAATGCTTGTTTGAGTTGGAGAAAGAGTTATTTGGAGGGGTGACACCTTCTGACGATGGCTAGCACCGGAACAATGATTGCTTACTTGACTGCAATATGAGGAATCAGTCGAAATGGAATGCAGAGCAATCAGCTATTCCGTCAATGTGACAGATGAGTTTAAGTGTAGTTAGGAAACCCACGCCAACGCCGCAAAACTCTTCCAATTTCCTTATGTTGTAAATGACTTTTATTTAAAATCATCCAGCGTGTGCCGTGTGTTACAGTAACAGCAGTAACAATATGATTCACACCATGCGACGTCTAGAGGTAGCCAAATTAACCTATCTTCCCTCCAAAATTCAAACTTCCCACCAGGGGTGGCTTGAGGGGGGGGGGGGGGGATGAGGCACTTTGCAGCCATCTTGGGTAAAGGTACTCACGTCATCAGCTGACATCACGGCAACCATTTTGAATGACGTCAATTGGCGTCATAGCGCAATGTCTTGGATAACGGTAGTTTGGGGTGATGTCCTTGTTGTCTGTGAGAGACCGTGGATCAAAACGTCTAAATGTCAGTTTTGTATTTTCTGCAATCATTTATTGGCGAAATATTATACTTAGTAGTAGGGGATGCATGATAGGTTCAGCTTGAGCATCAGGCTTATAAAGTATGTTATAACACTGCAACAGCATTTACGTAGCTTGTGTAATCAAATACCAAATTTGGTTTATTACGTACTATGCCCCAACAGAACAAATAGTCCTGCCACAGAAAAGCCACGTATAACTGTACCGTCTTCTACTGCTATTTCATAACCTTAAGGTTGGAGGCAGGTCGTTAAATAAAAACTATCTTGTTAAAGTAATTATGGTATAAGGCAACAGAGCAGTGTTACCCTCTGAGAGGAATTTTGTTATGTTGACCAAAAAGAAAAAATACTGAATGCTGAATACAAAATTACTGCAGTGAGCTAGTTTTTGACAAAGAGCAACATATTGACAACACGTGGTGCAAGATGTTCAAAACTGGCTCTGAGCACTATGGGACTTGCCATCTGAGGTCATCAGTCCCCTAGAACTTAGAACTACTTAAACCTAACTAACCTATGGACATCACACACATCCATGCCCGAGGCAGGATTCGAACCTGCGACCGTAGCAGTCACACGGTTCCAGACTGAAGTGCCTAGAACCGTACGACCACACCGGCCTGCTTATGTTGACCGTTTTGTACCTAACAGAGGTGGCTTATCGGAAATGAAAGTCAGAATTACGTAAATATTTTGAACAGTACAAACAATATTTTATCTATCTACACTGTTCAAAGAACAAGGAAAACGGTCGCCAGCCTAATTAGGCAAGAGAATGGTTGACATTCTTGTTCAAGAAATTGAGTATGAGTAACCTTAACGAACAAACACAACCTATACTTTGCTACACGCGAGTGCAATGAACTCTGACACCTACATATGTTCACAGTAAGATTAGAGCTGACAGAGCAGAACAAACTATTTGCATAAATGTAACAGATATCATAACACAGTATTACTTTCAAGGCTTATCAAACTGAATGGCCTTTGTAACATTACTATTAATTTTCACTGCAGAATCATAAATTGGACGTAGGTTAAGTGTTATATTTCAAGAGCTTTCCTAGTTGACATAAATTTATAAAAGTAGTTCACTGCAAAATTATGAACTGGTCACAGGTTAAGTCTCTCTTAGCTAAATACTTTTCTATTTAGAGTGAAAGTTAAATGGAATCCACTAACAGATTACTTATCATTAATTTTTTAAATAAAGAAGTTACTGTTTTCATAAATAGTAGTCTTTCTATTAATCGATATGCAGTATGAGCACAATAGGCTAACTGTGGATCCTGTAACAACATTAATATGCACTTTTATTACCCAAAAGAAACAAGTACTTAGGCAAAATGAGTATATAACTTTTCACTATTGCAGTTTTCCACTTTTCCTACAGTGAGACACAATGTTGACAAATTTGCAAGAAACTGACTTTCCTTTTAAAATTTACTACAGGCAGCACTATGATAATTAACTAAGCAAAACTTTATAAGCCTCAGTTTTAAGAACTTTTAATCTTTAAAAGAAACAGCAAATTGTCTTTATTACCACAGTCTTCTACTTTCAAGTAAATGATTAAATAGGTGACTTTGAAACTCCACAAAACTTTAAATTTGACTGTTTCCATCAGTGGGAGGCTTTCACAAAACTACATTTACTACCTCCCACAATTTCACTAAATCCACAGTAAATCTGAATGCTCCCTTCTTAGCGAAGATCAAACAACTTTATTTAATTAACTATATGGCTTCGAGGCTTTCATTTTTTCCACAAACTAGGACACTCGGTAATCATAGTTCAAATGGAGATGAATCTGAGAGGTATTGTGATGGGGGAAAAATCAAGGTAGGTACATAAATTCAGTTATAAGTTACCTTATATTTCTGCACACTAAAATATCCAATGAGCTGATCCTTCACTGTACATTACTATAGTGCTCTATTACAGTGATTGCGCAATGTGGTGGCGATTGCATGTTGGTAGGTGGAATTGCAGATAGAATTGCTGGACTATGTCATTTCTTGGTGGCGATGATAGATACCAATTCCAGAATAGTTCCAGCTATTTATCCATCCATCCGAGGCATTGGAAAGCTGCAGGAAAAGCCTCTCTCGGAAGCAGCACAATATACAACTTTTACATGGGCAGTGCACAGTTTGGTAACTCGTCCCCGACTGACTCTTATTCCACCTTTTCTACCTAGGCCAACCACAATTTGCGCGCGCTACTAAGTTCCGCTCCCGAGAGGAACCACAACAACTTTTACATAAAATTTAGCTAAGAACCCTAAGTGAAGGTCAGCAGTTTACATAACAAAGAACAAAAATTTTAAATAAAACAACCTTTGCACATACTGAAATTTCTAAAAAAAATTGTTTAAACAAATTCCAAATATATACAGTAAGTTTCGTTCTCTCCAATTGGGACAAAGAATTTAAATGTCAGGTACACTACATTGCATAGAATCAAATCATGACATCGTAGTTTTTACAAAGAATGCGGTATACAATTTTATGTTATCTATTCAATCAAACACATTTACAGAAGCTCAACGATGTAACATTAAATGAAACAAAAGGCAAAATAAATCAGTAGAGCATTAGAGCTATGGTGTTAGAATGTGTTTGTATTTCGACATGTACAAAGGAAATGACTATGGAATACTGTGATAACAGGGGGAGAGTATGCCAAGTCATAAGAATGGTAAAGATCTTTCTATTTCCAGTTCCACAGCTGTCAGCAGGGTGTATTTCCGATACTTCACTCATTGTCGAATGTAGTTCAATTGAGACCGCAATCGTAACATTTAATTGTAAGTATAGCAATCAAATATATGAGGCCTGTTTCTTTCCTCAAATGATTCTGTTCATGTGTGGTCTGTGGTGGGAATGATTCAAGTTTCCCTCTAACGGCAGGAAGTGTCTGAATGGAGAGGGCAATGCAGGAATGTAGTTGAATTAACAGTGTAGTCCTCTAGATGACCAAACAGCGGATTAATACTTAGTATGTGTTCGACAGCTTTCGTGAATGCGTGGAAATTTGAGAAGATTCAATATGAATGAATGTTTCCGCTGGGACATCATTCTCGCCCATGTAAATTGTTTGCTTGACTGCTTCTTCACATTTCGCATCTTTATTTAGTTGAGAGAACTTCGATTGTGGTGTGTGCATCTAGCAGGTGGAAGAGACGTTTGCTGGTTCTCTACACATGAGAAACACGATATCTGACTTTGTAAATTATAGCGATGATTTGGAATCTGTTACATCACCGAATCGGTATTAGCGAGTGGAAGCAGCAGTTTAGTCTATTACTCTTTTGTCGAGTTTTTTGACGTAAAGGTTTCGCAGACACGATAAGTTTCTAGTTACTCTATGGTAAACAGCTGAGGTCACCAGGCCCCTAGAACTTAGAACTACTTAAACCTAACTAACCTAAGGACATCACACACATCCATGCCCGACGCAGGATTCGAACCTGCGACCGTAGAGGTCTGAAGTGCTTAGAACCGCTCGGCCACACCGGCCGGCTCAAAATTGGTCATGAACACGTTCCTGTTGGTCATAGCACTGCTGCAACTAGCTATAGTTTCGGGTTTCTAGAGAAATAATTTCTAGTCTATATCTCTGAAATTATATTGCATGAGCGATAATGCTATGCAAGCAATATTGATACGTGTTTGATATCGAGAAGTACGGCGAAAATTGTACGATATTCTAGTAAACCATTCGAATTTAAATATGTTATTGTAATCACAGAGTCTGGAGATGTGAGTAGAAAAGCGAGCAAGCAAGCAGGTCAGGACCAGAAAGAGTAATGCGTTTGTGCCGAGGGGCGAAACGAATCGCTCTTTGCATAACAGTGCTGAGAGTGATTTCGATCCACTGAGGCCACTCTGATGATGTGTTGGGACTGGATAACCGCCCGACCTCGCGGTAAATATCTAGTGACAAGACTATACCTATGATGCATGTGCTTATGCTGTGTGCCTTCGTGGTATATGTATGAATGACGTAAAAGGGGTGATTTTGTATTGCGCAAGATACGAATTGTATGTTAACTACATCGACATGGTACATGGTGGTATAATTCTGGGTTGGAGATCAGTTTCACACTCTAATATTCAAACTCCTGCCCTCACTCAGATAGCAGTGCAATTGAGAAAGAGTCTTTCCGTTTTTGACGATATGTAGGGCACTTTTCACAGTTTAATTGTGGTTGCAATATGGCTACTTGTATTAAATGAATTTTTGTGGCTGAAAGCCTCATCAGAAGCAAGAAAAAAAAAGAAAAGGTGGACCATGCTTCCACACCGGCAGGATTAGTAATTCGGTGGGTAAATTCGATAAGAGCCAATCATAATCCCTCATTCATTCACAAGACAACCTATGTGCAGGGACATAGGAGTCTCTACATAGCGGCGAGAACGTTTGTGTATGTTGAAAGCAGGGAGGGTAACATGAGATGGAGCGGGTGCCATGTCAGGATGGCGAGTAAGTATGAATTCGACGTTATTTTGGGATATTTTCTTAAACAGGTTCTATTAGGGCAGGTATTTCCATATATACAATTTGAGACATCATGAGAGGTCCAAGAAAAGCGAGAGTTAGTTATGTGTGGCACACTATACAAATTCCCAGAGGTCGACTTGGTTCTTATTTTTACATAGCCATATGACATCAGTATAACAGAGGACCTCTCTAGATGCGCATGTGTTGGTGTGTAGGTCTGAGGGTCTCACAGTTTATGGTGGTTCCTTTAGCCATGAGTTTCAAACTCACCAGGCCCTGAACATCTCAGAACGCTGTGAGCATGACTTTTGCTGCTGGTGGCATGCTCTTGAGCATTTTTGGTGTCTGTTGTCCTTTGTGCGCTACTCCATTGATGATGTTCTCCTGTTTTCAAAATGGTGGGCCCAGCTTCCAACATCTGCCATAATATTATTAAGGAAGCATTCACACTCACGCTCAAAACACAAAAGAAACTGTAGACCAATATACATTCTTCTCTGTTTCATATCAAGTGTGATCATTCGAAGCACTCACTGTGCACATAGTTTTCAGTACCGCATTTCTGCAGTGATGGGCTGTTCACACTTTGGTGATGTGCCACGCATACCTGAGAGCTGTGTCTGTTTCACCCATTGATTTTCTATGATGAATAAATCAACCCCACTCGGTTGCCATACGCAGGTCGCCCATTCCGAGCTCTGTTACACGCATTAAAGTTAGCACCACAGTTTCTTTCATTTAGAGAACGAATACCCCAACATCGCACATTACTGATGTTGATACAATCATCATCGTACACAACTTTCTTTCTGCTTTGGATTTCGATTCGAGGCACGTTTCCTGCTGCTTCAAACTCGATTGCAACACGCTGGTTATCACGCACCGACGTAGTTACGTTACACACTGCCATGTTACACACTACAATTTGGAGCCCTCAAGCGACAGTGTTGCAACTCGAGTCAGCGAAGCGGGAAGTCGACCGAGTAACTTGTAGGACATGTAATGCCTGAACCGATATTGAGAATAATAAAAATTTCGGAGACATTGCTTTCCAGTACTTCCTTCTATAAGACTGGCTAAATACCCACAGATTTCGTGAAGAATGTAATATTTCCTAATCCAAAGAAGGTACGGCTCTGAACACTATGGGACTTAACATCTTAGGTCATCAGTCCCCTAGAACTTAGAACTACTTAAACCTAGCTAATTAAGGACATCCCACACGTCCATGCCCGAGGCAGGATTCGAACCAGCGACCGTAGCAGTCCCGCGGTTCCGGACTGCAGCGCCGAGAAACGCACGGCCACCGCGGCCGGCCAAAGAAGGCATGGGCTGGCAGGTGTTAATAATACAGAAGTCTCAGCATAATACGTCATAGTTATAAAATACTGAAGGGAACTGTTTACAGAAGAATTCAGAAACCGATAGAAGGCGATCTCGGGCGCAGTGAGTTTTTTTATCACAGCAATTTAGGAACATACGAGGCAAAACTGACACTACAACAGACCCTAGAACACAGGTTAAGGAAAGGTAAACCAATGTTTAAAGCATTTGTATACTTACAGAATGCTTCAGGTTACGACAACTGCAACACACTCTTTGAAGGTGTGAACGTAACAGGGATAAAATACTGGCAGTGAGAGTTTATATACAAATTGTAAAGAATTCAGATTCCTCTTATAAGAGTTGAAGACCAAGAAAGAAAAGCCGAGATTGGCAAGGAAGTAAGAAAGGAATGTACCCTGTCCCAGGTGTTATTCAATCTCTACATTGAGCTAGCAGTAAAAGAAACCACAGAAAAGTTTGGAAACCGGATTGATATTCACATGGAAGAAATAAAAATATTGAAGTTACCAAAAGACGTGGAAGAGCAGTTGCACAGAACAGTGTGTCTTGAAAAGAGGCTATGAAGTGAACGATATGATAAATATTAAACGAGTTTTGCTATTTGGGGAGCAAAATAACAGATGTATAGAGGATATATAATCCTGTCTAGCAACGGCAAGAAAAGCATTTCTAAACAAGACTTTTTTGAAACTTCCTGGCAGATTAAAACTGTGTGCCCGACCGAGACTCGAAGTCGGGACCTTTGCCTTTCGCGGGCAAGTGCTCTACCAACTAAGCTACCGAAGCACGACTCACGCCCGGTACCCACAGCTTTACTTCTGCCAGTACCTCGTCTCCTACCTTCCAAAGGTCCCGAGTTCGAGTCTCGGTCGGGCACACAGTTTGAATCTGCCAGGAAGTTTCATATCAGCGCACACTCCGCTGCAGAGTGAAAATCTCATTCTGGAAGACTTTTTTTTTTTTTTGACATCGAATGTAAATTCAAGTATGAGGAAGTCTTTTATGAAGGTATTTACCTGTAGTGTAGCCTTGTACAGAAGTGAAAAGTGGACGATAAGCTTTTCAGGCAAGAAGAGATTTTAAATTTTTGGAACCATGGTGTAACAGAAGACTACTGAAGATTAGATGGGTACTTCGTGTAACTAATCAGCAGGTACTCAACAGATTAGGGAAGAAAAAAATAGTGGCATAACTTGACCAACAGAAGGGACTGGTTGACGGGACACATCCTGAGACATGAACAATCATCATTTGAGTTTAGGAAGGAAGTGTGTGTGTGTGTGTGTGTGTGTGTGTGTGTGTGTGTGTGTGTGTGTGTGAGAGAGAGAGAGAGAGAGAGAGAGAGAGAGAGTGTGTGTGTGAGTGTGTGTGTATGTGTGTGTGATGGGGACGGAGGGAAGGATGGGGTTAAACTTGCATAGTGAGAGCAACACATCGATTCAGTAAGCAAGCTAAAGCGGATGTATGCATGCAACAGAGTTAAACGATCAGTTATCAGAAACCCCATAATTGCATCAGATTGCGACGGATAAGTTCGAAATTTGGCTCCTAGGTGCCAACAGCCTTCCTCTACAATGGCGCAAAAGCGTGGCGCCCTGCGATATCAGCCTAGGGCTCGGCAACGTCTCAACAGCAAGGTGCCGACACATGTAAAAAAGAGGCCACAGCTCTGAAGTTGATGTGAGTTGTACGAAGCGCTAACGATGTCACATTGGCACGACGTTGCACCACAACTCTGCTCAACGCCACAGTGGACTTGTCATACGATGAGGAGGCCATCACAGCCTCTCCTATCCACATTGCACCCCTTCTTTTAACGTGTCTGCGATGGAGGTCATAGCACTGACTCCCAGCTTTGAAATGACCAAGGACAACATTTTAGTCACACCGACACTCAGAATCAGCACGAAAAGGCATCATGGGGTGGCATAACGGGCATCAATAAAACCAACCCTTTCCCTGGGGCGTTGATTGCCAGACATGTTACTGTCAAAATTGACACTTCGCAGTGCTATGACCAACAGGAACGTGTTCATGACCAATTTTGAGCCGGCCGGTGTGGCCGAGCGGTTCTAAGCACTTCAGACCTCTACGGAATCCTGCGTCGGGCATGGATGTGTGTGATGTCCTTAGGTTAGTTAGGTTTAAGTAGTTCTAAGTTCTAGGGGCCTGGTGACCTCAGCTGTTAAGTCCCATAGTGCTCAGAGCCATTTGAACCATTTTGAATCAATTTTGACACTGTTGAAACCATCATACGTTCCAACCATTATCGAAGGCATTGTGGGTCTGCATTCCCATTGAACGTGACAGCACCCGTTTGGATTGCATCGCGGCTGCAGTTGGTGTGATCACCTTCAATGGGGATGCAGCCTCACTGGGTCTTTAAAGAATGGTTGGAAAGTCCTAGTATGCCAGCATTGTCAAAGGTTGTCAAAAATACCTTCATGTTGCTCATTCTATATCAAACTGTCTTTTCCAGCGGCGAATAAATGGAAATCATCGTCCCTAGGAATGGGGTGGCCCCTTTGAAGAGTTTTATATCATCCCTGAGGAGTTTTGGTGGCAATTCTGAACGGAGACGGACTGAAATTTTTCCCTCGGTCTCCGATAAGAAAACCGCGTTACTTCAACTCTGGGCGTCGTGATTATGACCTCCATCTCAGAGCTGTCAAAAGAAGGAGAGTACTGTGGGTAAGAGTGGCTGTGACAACCTTCTCATCACGTAAAACTTTCACGGTGGCGTTGGACATAGTTCTGGTGAAATTTGGTAGTGATGTGACATCATTTGTAATCGAATAAAGCCGATCCTGCGACACTTTTAATATCATATAGACATGCTAATTAATTAAAGTGATCGATTAAACTACCCATCCCTCTCCCACTTCCCTCAACCTATTGTTCTGATAATTGGTATACGACCCCTTGTGATCGATTTATGTTCCCTGGGGATAATTTGACCTTCTGGGAACCTGCCTCCCCCTCCCCTACTTCTTCCTTCCTCCAGGAAACTGGACACATTTTTGATCACCCCCTACCCCGTTATGAGTCTCTTTTCCCATGTTGGTAAAACCACCAGCCCTTCCCTCCCCTCCCCAGCTTTCCTCTCCTGGAAATGGAAGAGCAAAAGACGCAGTCCGTGCTGAAGAGGAAGCATCTCATGACACCAAATTCGAATCAATGTTAATAATGTACTGCTCAGTGCAATACTTTGCATATTCCTTATTTAATCAGTTTGTAGGAGACGGGGCTCCTCCCTTCCCTGTCCTCAGTTCCCATAATGTAATGGCTGTAGGCACCAAATAATGTAATGACGTACGGTATATTAACCGCCGCTCCGGGTCGCTCACACATGTGTCTGTCGTCCAGGTGACGCCAGGCACCGGGCGCTGCATCTGCGTGCTGCTGAGGTCTGGCTGTGTATGCCAGGCGGGCGCCACTGGCAGTAGGCGAAGCACACAATGGAGGTAGAAAACCGCCCAACGTCCTTATTACAGATCATGATACCAAATACCACTAACCGCGGGCCGGAAGTCGGCATCCTTTGACATTCGATGTCCCTGAGACCCCCTCCACCCTCTCTGAAATAGTTACTTCCTATAGTAACATATGTGCATCAAACCCGTTGACCAAGGTGATGCCTGAGGGTCCTCCTGCTGTTCTTGCAGCCCCCAAACAATGCATCATTTTGCGGAATTCCTGTGACGGGAAATGCAATACTCTCTTCCTGTCTCTGTCTCTCTCAAGTGGATACTTCCTGAATGTATGGCACATGCATGAACCAACACGTCCAAACATGCAGATGGAGGTTTTCATTTCTGCTCTGAATACTGTGTTTCTATTGGCTAATGCTGGGGCAAAAGGAGAGCTGGTGCAATTATGATATCAAAAAAGGCGGCAAATAGTCCATTTGCACTACCATATCAAATTAATTTATTAAGAATTTTTAGGAGTCAAGTAAATGTCTTAAAAAACTCACTACCACTTAACATGATTCTTCTTCGTAATAAAACATTTTCAATGAGTGAGAATCTCACTAAAAACATTTTGCAAATGAAATAAATTTTTTCCACAAATAAGATCTTCTACACACTGATGTTTGGACACACAAGCACACTCCTGCACCACAACGTTTCCGCCTCACCCTAAACATATCTGGCAAAAAAACATTATAGTGGCACATATTCGCAATCACGAAATGTGTGCCATCCTCTGCCTGCTGGGGAGCTGCAGCAGTGCTGCTGAGAGAGGCCCACACATGCAGCGACCACTCTGGCAGTTTTGCACACATCTCCAGCTGTACCAGACGCTCAGAGGCGAGAGAGAATGTCACTGGGACCGCCACGCAGTCAACAAATGAATTTACCTTTTGGGGGGAGTGGGGACAATCGTCGAATGCAAACAGTCGCCAAATTAAACCGCTTTACACAACACACATGTCCTCCTCTGCCGCTGATCATCCAGCATACTGGCTAGTTCGCTATTTAGCTACCAGAGGGCGCCACGAGTGCAGCCGTTGAGACTTGCCCACATGGCTGTCGGCAAGGTCCAACTAGCTGGAATATTTCTTTGTACCCATCAGTCACGCAAGGCTGAGCTGTGGCTTCTGGTCAGCCGACGTCCCGTGCCCACTCTTGTTACTGGTCACGAAAAACTGCGAGACAAGCAGGCACGACTTGGACATACAGCTCTAACTCCAACTCTACCATTAACATAGACTCACTGAGGTTTATAAAAGACACTTTAGCCAATCCGAAATGGAGATGTTTTTGTTTGTACACCTCGAATATCTAACGCAAAATGTTGATTCCTCCCTATCATACAAGTTATTTTCAATGACAGAAGAAATCGAAGCATACACGCGTTATCACATCGCTAATGTAACGTTACGTGTTGTGAAAATCTTGTACAACAGTGTGGCATAAGTTATACAGGGTGTTACAAAAAGGTACCGCCAAACTTTCAGGAAACATTCCTCACACAAAAAGAAAGAAAAGATGTTATGTGGACATGTGTCCGGAAACGCTTAATTTCGATGTTAGAGCTCATTTTAGTTTCTTCCACCTACTCTCAATGGAGCACGTTATCATGACTTCATACAGGATACTCTACCTGTGCTTCTAGAACGTGTGCCTTTACAAGTACGACACAACATGTGGTTCATGAACGATGGAGCTCCTGCACATTTCAGTCGAAGTGTTCGTACGCTTCTCAACAACAGATTCGGTGACCGATGGATTGGTAGAGGCAGACCGATTCCATGGCCTCCAAGCTCTCCTGACCTCAACCCTCTTGACTTTCATTTATGGGAGCATTTGAAAGCTCTTGTCTACGCAACCCCGGTACCAAATGTAGAGACTCTTCGTGCTCGTATAGTGGACGGCTGTGATACAATACGCCATTCTCCAGGGCTGCTAGTGGAACAGGACAGGCAATGACTAGTGGTGGTACAGGCTACCCTCCGCCACTCGCTGTACAATGGCTTGCTAAGTAAGGATACAGATGTGTATGTAAATTTAGTTTACGTATTAAGGTGTCAGTCCATCCATTTATAGGCACACAAAACTCACAGAGGAATAATGTCTTTCATTTATCGAGAGAACAAAAGCTGAAACTCGTGTTGCTGATTCTCTCTCGATAAAAATCTTCATATCAGCCTCTAATTTTCTCATCACTATTATTTTGTGAGACGTGTATGAGAGGTTGTAACATGTTTGCCTACCATACTTAGAAGAAGTATTGTAGGCAATCATGTTACAACAGGTGTAGAGCTCACCTTTCAACTGCCCCTTCATCAGAGTAAAGCTTATCCCACATATTCACATGAACTTTCCAGTCTCCCAAGTATAGCTTTGAATCCACCTGATTTCGATGAGTAAGAGATGTCCCCCGCCAAGTTACAGAACCCACTAATTCTCTCCAATCCCTGTCACGTTCTGTCAGCACTATTCTATTAGTTAGAAGACTGTCTCGGACTCCACTCATCACTGAATACATACAGAGCTATCACAACGAGTAAAATAGCCCACTACCGTGCAGGAGGAAATTCACAAGCAGGCAGAGTTTACATGGACTGCGCAAAGAAATTCAGAAGTATAACATGTACAATTCATTTATATCGAATGACTGTCCTCTAGAAAGACGACAGTGTGATGAGCTCAGAAACTTTAACACCACAGTCTCTCTCTCTCTCTCTCTCTCTGTCTCTGTCTCCCCCCCCTTCTCTCTCTCTCTCTCTCTCTCTCTCTGTCGCCCCCCCCCTCTCTCTCTCTCTACTCCCAATGGAGTAAAACTACTAACTACAAATACTTCGTTATCGTCACCTGACAGCGAAATCGATAAGATTTTACAACATCTCTCTCCTCCAATATACCGAAATCAAATACACTACTGGCCATTAAAAGTAATACACCAAGAAGAGATGCAGATGATAAACGGGTATTAATTGGACAAATATATTATATTACAACTGACATGTGATTACATTTTCACGCAATTTGGGTGCATTGATCCTGAGAAATCAGTACCCATAACAATAACCTCCGGCCGTAATAACGGCCTTGATAGGCCTGGGCATTGAGTCAAACAGAGCTTGGATGGCGTGTAAAGGTATGGCTGCCATTGCAGCTTCAACACGATACTACAGTTCATCAAGAGTAGTGACTGACGTATTGTGACGAGCCAGTTGTTCGGCCACCATTCACCAGGCGTTTTCAATTGGTGTTAGATCTGGAGAATTTGCTGGCCAGGGCAGCAGTAGAACATTTTCTCTATCCAGAAAGGCCCGTACAGGACCTGCAACATGCGGTTGTGCATTATCCTGCTGAAATGTAGGGTTTCCCAGGGATCGAATGAAGGGTAGAGCCACGGGTCGTAACACATCTGAAATGTAAAGTCCACTGTTCAAAGTGCCGTCAATGCGAACAACAGGTGACCGAGACGTGTAACCAATGGCACCCCATACTATCACCCCGGGTGATACGCCGGTATGGCGATGACGAATACACGCTTCCAATGTGCGTTCACCCCGATGTCACCAAACACGGATGCGACCATCATGACGCTGTAAACAGAACCTGGATTCATCCGAAAAAATGACGTTTTGCCATTCGTGCACCCAGGTTCGTAGTTGAGTACACCATCGCAGGCGCTCCTGTCTGTGATGCAGAGTCAAGGATAACCGCAGCCATGGTGTCCGAGCTGATAGTCCATGCTGGTGCAAACGTCGTCGAACTATTCGTGCAGGTGGTTGTTGTATTGAAAAAGTCCCGATCTGTTGACTCAGGGATCGAGACGTGGCTGCACGATCCGTTACAGCCATGCGGATAAGATGCCTGTCATCTCGACTACTAGTAATACGAGATCCTTGGGAACCAGCACGGCGTTCCGTATTACCCTCCTGAACCCACCGATTCCATAATCTGCTAACAGTCATTGGATCTCGACCAACGCGAGCAGTAATGGCGCAATACGATAAACCTCAATGGCGATAGGCTGCAGGCTGACATTTATCAAAGTCGGAAACGTGATGGTACGCATTCCTCCTCGTTACACGAGGCATCACAACAACGTTTCACCAGGCTACGCCGGTCGACTGCTGTTGGTGTATGAGAAATCGGTTGGAAACTTTCCTCATGTCAGCACGTTGTGTGAATGCTCTGAAAAGCTAATCATTGGCATATCACAGCATCTTCTTCCTGTCGGTTACATGTTGCGTCTGTAGCACGACATCTTCGTGGTGTAGCAATTTTAATGGCCAGTAGTGTACTATAGATATAATCCAATGAGATATACATACATTGGTCCATTGGAGCAGACAGTCAGTGATCGAAATCGCTTCCACAGACATGTGTAAAGCTCTGTTGCCGTTACTGGAGAAAGATCATAACCCACAGAATGCCAATCACAACAGAAGGTTCGTGTGTTGTTGTTTCATAAGCAGTTGATACATTGTGTTTTTGGTGTAACACATCGAAGCAGTGTAATTTTGTTTTCTACCATGACTTCGAGATCTGTGTCAGGTGCTAAACTGACATTATCACATTTAGATCCAATGGCTCTCACAGAAATCTGGTCATTGCATGGGGTAGGGTAAGCTGCGTCCACAGCACACAGGCTGGTTGATATAAAAGACAGAGGTGCTACTCCTCATTGTCAAAAATGTAGAAGATGTTGTAGTGTATGGAAACTGGAAGAGTTTGCAGCAGTATGTCGGATTTCCGAACAGCTGACCGAAGGTAGCGACTTCTACATTTAATCTCGTCTTCCACAGCAGCCGGGTAGCAAATGTTCCAGTGCTTCGTTTTTGAGGAGACCAAGAGCACTTATTCCTCATATTGGTGACGCATATTGCACCGAAATACACTATGTCACCAAAACTATCAGGACACTTGGCTGAATACGACTTACTAGTTGCTGGCGCCCTCCAACGGTGAATCTGAAATTCAATATGGTGTTAGCCTACCCTTAGCCTTGATGATAGCTTCCACTCTCGCAGGCATACGTTCAATCAGGTGCTGGAAGGTTTCTTGGTGAATGCTAGCCCATTCTTCATGGAGTGCTGCACTGAGGAGCGGTATCGATGTCACTTGGTGAGTCCTTGCACGAAGTTGGCGTTCCAAAACATCCCAAAGGTGTCCTGTAGGATTCCGGTCAGGACTCTGTGCAGGCCAGTCCATTACAGAGATGTTGTTTTCGTGTAACCACTCCGCCACAGGCCGTGCATTATGAACAGGTGCTCGATCGTGTTGAAAGATGCAGTCACCATCCCCGAACTGCTCTTCAACAGTGGGAAGCAAAAAGGTGCTTAAAACATCAATGTAGGCCTGTGCTGTGATAGTGCGACGCAAAGAAACAAGGGATGCAAGTCCCCTCCATGAAAAACAAGACAGCCGCGCGGGATTAGGTGAGCGGTATCGGCGCTGCAGTCATGGACTGTGCGGCTGGTGCCGGCGGAGGTTCGAGTCCTCCCTCGGGCATGGTTGTGTGTGCTTGTCCTTAGGATAATTTAGGTTAAGTAGTGTGTAAGCTTAGGGACTAATGACCTTAGCAGTTAAGTCCCATAAGATTTCACACGCAAAAACAAGACCACACCATAACACCACCGCCTCCGAATTTTACTATTGGCACTACAAACGCTGGCAGATGACGTTCACCGGGCATTCGCCACACCCACATCCCGCCACGGGTTCGCCACATTGTGTACCGTGATTCGTCAATCCACACAATGTTTTTCCACTGTTCAATCGTTCAATGTTTACGCTCCTTACACCAATCGAAGCATCGTTTGGCATATACTGGCGTGATATGTGGCTTATGAGCAGCTTCTCGACCATGAAATCAACGTTTTCTCACCTCCCACCTAACTGTCATAGTAGTTGAAGTGGATCCTGATGCAATTTGGAATTCCAGTGCTATGGTCTGGATAGATGTCTGCCTATTACACATTACGACCATCTTCAACTGTTAGCGGTCTCTGTCAGTCAACAGACAAGGTCGGGCTGCACGCTTTTATGCTGTACATGTCCCTTCACGTTTCCACTTCACTACCACATCGGAAACAGTGGACCTAGGGATGCTTAGGAGTGTGGAAATCTCGCGAACAGAGGTATGATTGAGTGACACCCAATCGCCTAACCAAGTTCGAAGTCTGTGAGTTCCGCTTAGCACCACATTCTGCTCTCTCGGGATGTCTAATGACCACTGAGGTCACTGACATGGAGTACCTGGCAGTAGGTGGCAGCGCAATGAACCTATTATGGAACACATATGTTTTTGGGGGTGTCTGAATACTTTTGATCAGATAGTGTGTATGATCACTGTTTCAGTGTCCTAGGTATGGGTATCCAGACCTTCAAATCGTTGGTCACTGCATCCTTCATTACTATGGCTTAAAATTCATAACAGCATGAGAAACAAGGTTGTATTCTGCAGGACTTAAACTCACTGAGCATGGACAGTATGCGTCATCACTTGTCAATCTCCCCGGTGAAGGAATGGAATGATTTTAAGTGAGTATGTAAGTACTCTCATTCCTCCAAATTTCTGTTGTATTTTCATCAGTTTTACGTATTTTCCATCAATTTTCGTAATTTTATCTAGTTTACTGTAATTTCAAAGCATTTGACGCACTTACTCGATTTCCTAACCACCACACTCGATGGCATGTCACATCAACAAAACGTTACATCGCGTCGGTCTCATGATGCTGTCAGTTACTTACACTGCAGCATGTTTCTAAATTTCTGTATTATTGCTAAACTGCCCCCTCCATTACTCTGGACATATTGCCAACCCTGTTACTCGGCCTACATCACATGACACAAATACTGTTTCTTAGCGTTGGATATCCATCAGCAGACACGACGTGCAAAGAGTACGTTCCTCACCTGAAATATTTTGTAAATTCGGTATGATTTTTATTACGATTTGGCATCTCCCCCATTGTGGATGGGAGTTACAACGTATTCACGCATTTGTAGGACAAAGTCAGAAACTCAAAGATCTCACCGACACCTCTGGTGATCATCACCCCAAAAAACGAATCCTATCCGTAGCAGTACTCTGCCACGTATTTCATCCTGTGAGAGCTGACTTCTTAACTGTGACTGTGATTCTGTTTATTTTTATGCGATGGACGAAAGTGTGGGAACACCAGCAATACAACTATTACCATAACTGCTAGTCTCAATGAATGCCATTGCCATTCAAAATACATTCCAGTTGCTTAGGAATGGATAAATACAGGACCAGGATGATTTCCAAGGGAATGTTATACCATTCATCGCGTTACGATAATGTGGGTCAATAACTATCACACATCTTTCTCTAAAAGGTAGACCACAGAAGCTGAATAATATTGATGTGTGGTAACCATGGTGGCCAGGGCAGATGGGACAATTCATCCTCATGTTTATAAAACCAATCATGGACGTTCTGAACTGTGTAAACATGGGCAGTGTCCTCTTGGAACACAGCATCTCTATTGGGGAACAAACATAGTATCGTGGGATGGACCTGATCAGTCAAAATGGTAACATAATACTTGGCAGTATTGCGATCTTGCACAGCAACCATGGGGCCCATGATCTACGACGGTATAGCTATCCCACGGAACACCCTCCCCGTATATATTCTGAGGACGTATTTTTCGCCAGGGGTTAAAACAGGGGAAACAAGACTCGTCTGACCAAATGACTTTCATCCAATGCACTATAGTCCCGGTTTTATGGCTTCGCACCACGTTTGGTGTTACTGAAATTAACGTCATTGATCAGTTTTTTTGGAAAGTTCGCCTTCAGATTCTCTGCTGATGGTGTTTTCTTCGTGTTATTTTGGTGCTGACAGTGTTCGCGAGTGCCCCATTCAATTCTTCAGCGACTTTTCAGTTACCGTCCCCTTACTTTTCATCACAGTCCTCTTCAATGACCGTCCACCACGATCACTCAACATACACTTTCGTCCGTGTTGTGGCTTTGCGGATTAGATTTCCCGCTTTCGCTCTATGCGGTGCCTCTTGAAACTGAAAACTATATTTATCACGGAAGCACCCTCCGTACAATCACTAACAATTCACACACGTATGAATTCACTCATCACCGACGTAACACACTCACAAATACACAGAACATTGCTCTGGCCACGACTCACACTTCCAGCGCACTGAGGACTTCGCACAGGAGCTGTTCATTGGTAGATACAACAGCGCAGTCTGCTAGCGTAGTGACATTTACAGTCGTGTTCAGGCATGCATTTCTTACAGAGTTTCTATATCCTGTACTCCTAGTTCAAGTTGAAATTAGCTTCATTCGTAAACAGAACGTCGTAGCAGTAACAAGAGTTTTTTCCAGCTTGCGTATCACACACTGTACAAACAGTTTATGACGATGCTGATCTCCCCGATGGGAGATTGTAACACTTGTATTTTAAAAGCGTGTCAGTTGTGTGTAGCCAAAAATCTGATTACTGGTGTAACTTCCAGCTAGGTGGAACAAGTACTGCTCTCTGGACTCCTGAACGAGAACAGTGGTTGATGCTACTTCAACCCTAGCCGTTGTAGATAGTCCAGCTTTCGATATGTCTGCGTCAGAGCTAGTTTTACGGAATTTTGTGAGAACCACACCACATTACTGGGGGTAATGTGTGGTTTGTGTGGTCTGCCAATGCGCGGATACTCCATTCTCCTGATATCAGGATCATCTCAACGTTTCTGCTTAAGTTAATGCAGTGAGATTTCATGTGACCTGTTAGGAATAAACAACAGGATTAATTCGAGCCTGAATACAGCTAAGCTCAAAGGAAAAGCCTCCGTGGAAATTGGGGTGAACAGCATTTTGGCTCAGGATACTACAGCCAAAATGGTATAAATCACAAACGTAGATAGATACTATAACTAGAAATACGTTTTTTTGCGAAAGCACTGTTATTTACATATTCGTCACACTTTCTACACTTGTGTGCCGGAAAAGATACCGAAATATGTATCCTTAAAAGATGGAAAGTAGGAATAAAGTCCCATCTATTACGAACTCAGATTGGCAGAAAAGGCGGAAGGAAATGGGCAGCGCCCTTTTAAAGAAACCGTCTTGGAATTACACTTAAGCAGTCTGAGGGAACTACGAAAGCCTAGATATGGAAGGACGGACTGGGATTTAAACCTCCGCTGTCCACGTTACGAGACTAATGTCAGCATTTACTTCGCTACATACCACCTTGTCACAGAAATTATAAATAGTGGTACGTAATGGTAAAATTAATGTATAACCAGTAATTCGGAATCATAAATAATATAATTTATGGAGTATTAGATTGCAAAAATCCGAATTAGACATTATTCGCAGAAGTGGAAGTGTGCGTAAGTGACATCGAGCACATTCCTATAATGCTAATTAATCATTCTGTCGGGTTTTGATACTTCCAATCATTCCGCCTGCTTAGCCGACTGGTAACGTGTTTGCCTATCATGCTGCGGGCCGGGGGTCGAAGCCCGGCCGGGTTGGAGATTTTCTCCACTCGTGGGCTTTGTGTTGTGTTGTGCTGTTCCCATCATCCTTTCATCATCATCGATGACGCGCAAGTCCCCCAATGTGGCGTCGACTGAAATAAGACTTGCATCCGGTGGCCGAACTTCGCCGGTTGGGGCCTCTCGGACAACAATGCCATACGATCAATTCGTTTCAAAACATAATTTTAAGAGCATTACATTTAATTTGAACGGAACAATACAAAAGGTAGTCAAATCAAAATGAGACAGATGGAAAAACGTAAGTAAACTGTTTCTTATTTGAAAAGTGATGACCATAATTGTTAATAAATTTATCTCACTGTGAGACAAGACGGTAATGCCTTCATGGAAAAATGTTTGCAGTGGCCTACGGCACCATGATTGCGCCCAAGCGTGCATCTATTCACCCGAAGCACATCGATGGCCACGAATGTCTTTTTCTTTAGGGCTTAAAAAATACTGAGACTGCATGGCGCGAGTCGAGTCTTAATGGAGGATGAGTAAGGGTTTCCCAGTTAATCTTCTGCAGCATAGTCGAAACAACCTTGGCATAATGTGGACTCGTGACTAATTTTGCGCCTAGAACCGTCATCAGTCAGCGGTGCAAGTTTTCGAACAATTTCCGAAGTTTCATCTAGACGAGGAGATTTTTTTTAATGTATTGAAACATAGAGCCCAGCTTCACTGATACTTGACATGTTTAACAATGAGCTACTCTCTGGTCGTTTTCTCATGATAGAAATGTATAAATTTTTTAACAAAATCTTCAGTGCCGTTAAATGTCCAGCCCAGACCCGAAACTAGTTACAGACGAATGAACTGTTCGTTGAAAAGTAGTGTGGATGGTTAAAGTTTACTGCCTTACTGATATTAGCAATAATAACCGTGGAACGGAGGACGAATAACGTCACAAATTTCAGTTCAACAACGATCTGGGAAAGCTCGGACAGTAATTTTGTCACTGATGTATGCAACTGTTCCTTAGTCGACACTCAGACTGTAGGCCTGGAGTTATTTTTGTGTTACGCTGTCTGCCCAGTTCCTTGCACTCTCCTTTGGCCTTGGCGTCCCTGATCTCCCGCTGACTGAACATACACGGATACGCCTCCGCAAGATGACCTTTGGGGCGCGAGCAGTCCCCCGGGCGGCGCTCCAAGACGTCCGTATCTTCCGTCGTGCTGAAGATTTCTCTATAACTCCACCTGGTGTTACCAACTTGTCATGACTGTGGACAATACCGATGCTCTTCTTACCGCTAGATTATTCCACATATTTCACTTATCACGTCCTAATTTGGATAGTTAGCCTCAAGTTTTTCCGAGATGAAATTCTAACTCTCTCGAACCATGTGACAGGACGGGACATCCCCGTTCAGAGACCGAACGCCTTTCTCGTAGTGTACAATCCTTATGGTTAAAAGAATGCTTCGATAAATTAAATGACAGTACAATAATACTGAATAGGATTGGGGAGAAGAGAAGTTTGTGGCACAACTTGACTAGAAGAAGGGATCGGTTGGTAGGACATGTTTTGAGGCATCAAGGGATCACAAATTTAGCATTGGAGGGCAGCGTGGAGGGTAAAAATCGTAGAGGGAGACCAAGAGATCAATACACTAAGCAAATTCAGAAGGATGTAGGTTGCAGTAGGTACTGGGAGATGAAGAAGCTTGCACAGGATAGAGTAGCATGGAGAGCTGCATCAAACCAGTCTCAGGACTGAAGACCACAACAACAGCAACAATAATACTTGACATGTTAGAAGATGAACATTTTGTGTGTTAAGAAAATTTAGGAGACAGTATTCTGAGAACAAAGTTTAACCAGGTAGTAAATAACATGACGGACGAAGAGTTGCCTGACAGAATTTGTAGTGCCGTTCGCACAAGTGTTCTGGGCGTGCTGTGTAATATTTAATATGAAAATTGAGGTCTGCGGTTTCTCTGCACAAGTGGAAGAAAATAACTTTGCCTAGTTTTGACAAATGCATAAAATTTACCTGTTAACTATGTGATTCAAGAACGTCCTTTGAGAGCTTTCCCCAGTCTTCCAACAGAATTCGTGGTGATGACGAAGGGAACAACAGACTACATTCCTGGCCTGGATATTAATTTGTATTTTGAGATTATTGTAATGTTGGTTTGTGATGTATCCATACGTCAAATAAATAAGTTATCTGTAACTGCATAATCCCACTAAAGCCAAAATTGCCAACGGCACACACATCGAAGACCGCAATGACAAAATCTTATGGAGGATTAGAACTACAGTGGAATATATAATTTCCGAAGATCAGGTTGTCTCATGAAAAGGTAGAATGATTACGGAACGCAATCATGACTCTCAACCAACAATGAAATAACTGTTAATTAATAACTAAAACGCCTTACTGTTTCGTCGGAATTTCAGAAACCATTTGAAAGAGAGAATTAGGGAAAACGTTTGTGGGCATTGTGGTAGTCAGGTGCGTAATATGAAGACCAAATGTCAATATCGACTTTGATGGGAAAGACATACCTGTTATGATATGGGGCGAGTACCAACAGTCCAGTGATAAAGAGAAGATTCAGGTAAATGTGTGCATGTTTCAGACATTATACCATGTCTTCTCCGAAAAACGTTAGATGAAGTAAAAGAAGGAAACAGAGTGAAGAGAAACAAGTGTGCGTCTCCCCTTGAAATTGAAAAAGACCTAACAAAAATGTAGAATACCACTGAGTTCATTGTTAACACTGGGGCATAAACTAAGCAATAGCAAACGAAGAAAATAGATTATTGAAGTGCGTAGGGCGGCTTTCAGATTACAGACTCCAGGGTCAACAGCTGAACAATGTGCAGAATTTAACTTCTCTCAGAAGCAAGATGGCACCAGAAGGGTGCAGTTTGTAGACTCTTATTTGATAAATAACTCACACCAAGGAAATACCAACCAGAAGACACTGTTTTCACTCCCAGGAAAATCGAAAATCTCACTAAGGGGAAGACATCGTTAAAAGTTTCTCTGAAGCGTTTTGCTTTTCGGGTGCGGCATATGCTCAGATGGATCTCACGGGAAAGTAGAGTAGATGTTTTACTGAGACGCAGTACTACCATTTTTTGCTCAATACTTGTGTCTGTTCGCAGTATCTTAACGAAGAGGTTCTTCTACAAATAGAGAACGTACCTTGTTTGAAAAACACCATCAAGACACGACGCTTTTTCCGTAGAGCCCATATTCTTCAACACAGGTGTTCAATATTGAACCAATTAGTAGATTCTGCAGAAGGCAAGCGGAATACCGAAAGGGAAGTGCACTGATTAAATTAGGGACTCTATATGGTGCTTGTCCTATACGTAAATCAAACGAAAGGAGAAGCTGTAAAATTAGATATCGCGCTTCCTGTTGACTCAGTTACAAATTTTTTAGTGTTGTACATTTTAGGCTTACTGGATAACTTTCATAATGCAGAAAGTCAGATGTTTGTAGGTTCTGTGAAAAGTGACGTAAGCACTGCACAATAGGAATCATGCACCAATTGACAAATATCAAGTAACAAGTTAACTAACTGATAATACGTATTAAATGCTGTCAAACATCCCGACTATAGCTGTTCGTTAATGAATTTTTTTCTCTGTGCAAATCTGAAATGCGAGTATGAATATTAATAACGAGGATAAGGTTGTAAAGAGGGACTGATAAGGTACAGTAGTATCACCTTGGACTTCGACGGGAGTGAATTCATACAGGTATTCAGTCATCCTCTTTGAAGCTTTTTACTCATTCGAGAGCATTGTTGGCCTGATTAAATCGACAATTATTAGTGCTCTAATAATGTCAAAAACTAAGTGAAAGCTGAAAAATACTAAAATCGAAAAATGTATTGTCTATCTTCTGTGAGTCCTTCTATTAGCAAAACTACCACAAAACTTTTCTCACAAATAATTTCACAGATCTTGTGAAGACACATCGTTCCCCAACGTTCCTTCCTCGATACTTGCAAAATCACACAACTTTCCGAAGCCAAGCTCAGTTGCTACGACTAAATTCCATTTCCTCTTAAAATTGCTTTTAATGTGAGTAAGTCTGTGGCCTACAATCAAAACCCAGCTCTGGATGCAGCCCATGGTCGCTGTACGAGAAAATATATGTAGCAAGTAACAGATGGAAACCATTGATGTTACTTTTTTTCAGACAAGCGGGTGTAATGTAATGAACTGGGTGGCCGAAAATGAATCGGGGATAAACTCAAAGAAAGTAAAACGTTTGAACGAACTGTTAGATCATACACCGTTTTATGAATACCATGTATGTTGTTTTACAAATCGAACGAAAATTCCTCTCCCAGGAAGTGTGCTCTGCATACACAAGATGATAATTATGTGCATCATGTGGCTCCTGGTGATGGAATGGGCTACATGCCTCTTCTCCCACCGATAATCATCCACTGGCTGAAACGCTTCTGTGCTCCATGGACAGCGATGTGGAAGTGAGGGTTTTTGACAACTTTTTTCACCTTGAGCGTTCCTGTTTGCTTTCGACACGCAAGAACCGACGTAGGACGTATATATATATATATATATATATATATATAGAGAGAGAGAGAGAGAGAGAGAGAGTGAGAGAGTGTTCACATCTCACAAAATCTATGGCCTGTTCTTTCGGAAAAAGGCTGACTATCGGGCTCAATTTTTTTCATTTCATTCTAGTTAAATTCTAATATGTTCTAAAGTTCGTTAGGATGTGTACAAGTTTGCGTTCTTTCCTAATGCGTTGTTGTAAGTGTGTGGCTATGTTTGCTGTTGAAATAGAGGTATATTAAAACATTAACCAGTTCTGATACTTCGTTTACAGTCGTATATCACAGTTAATTAAAATGGGTTTGAGTAGGAAACTGCACCATATGCAGCCAACAGGCTCATACTGCGATTATTTGTCTAACAAACTGGCATCAGACTGCAAGGGAAGCAAACACATTTTGTCTCAGGTGAGTGACATCAAGAGGAGAAACCCCGTGGCTATCCATAATTCTATATTTAACACAAGTGACGTACCTCCACCATATGACAATGCACCATCTGAAATATCCCGTCAGTCTACGCATAGGACATTAGGCCTGCTCCCACAGTGACAATAAGGGAAAACCCAATGCCCATGTTGAATTCTGTATTTGACACAAATCGCTGTCTTCCACCAACAGGACAGTGTCTCATCTCGGAATTTTTACTTTGTTGCCAATTTAACTAGAATTAATGAGCAACTTGAAATTAAATGAAACGAAATCGTACCAGGAGTTGGAAATGTATTTGCGTGGGGCAATGAGGACTTTAAGTTGTAACTTAGTACGTTAGTTAATACTGTGAATACAACATCAGTACACTATGAACCAGTTCCAGGATTCCAAAAAAGGTATAGTTATTCAACACTACACATTCTTTCAATATGATGATGACAAGTTGCAGCCAGTCTTGAGATAGTATTGGTAATGTTGCCAACATGTAATGTCATATAACGTTCACTCACGATAGACTTAGACACTCGAAGATCGCTGCGGACTTCATTCAGCCAGCTATATCCAAATTATTAATGCTACAAATCTGCCAAGTCTGCCAAAATCTGTCACATTCCATCCAGTTCTGAGAGCTTAACTCTCTCGTTACACTATGACAGTTGCCTTAAACAAAGTGTTTGTCGAAACAACTTTCCATAGTATCACATAAGTTTTACTTTATTTTTTCCTAACTCCTCGATAAGAAACAGTGAACGTACAATGTCTGTTTCTGATATACTGCTGCAGTTACTATCAAGAGCTTGCAAGACATAACCAATGTACGTCGGCCAAGGACATTTGATTAATTTCCTTTATTATTGAAAATACAAATTAATTATGCATTTCTTTGTTTTAATATACCAATGCATAGCACTTTTTATGCGGCTGTACTACACATAAACTGTTCACGACCCTGTTGCTTTGATCTTTTCTGGTTTACATGCAATCATCTGGTACCTACTAATAACCAAAAATAAGTCATAGGACAGGAATGTCACTTCACTGTTTGTGCCTAGGCTAAGGCCAGCAAAGCACACCACCCTGTAATTTGGTCCCTAGTCTGGCGTGAGTACAGAGAGACAGAGTAAGTTGTCGCCAGACTTTTGATGATGTCATTAATGATGTCATCAGTGAAATGAATGTATAAAATGGTGAGAAATTAAGAAACTGATGGGTACATAAAAACTATGAGAAAATAAAAATACTCAGTTGATGGTACAGGGGTTTTGCTCCACACCTGTTACATCACTATGGAAGTAGGGTTGTTTCTTAAGTATTAATTGGCAACAACGTAAAAGTTCCGAGATGAGGCACTGTCCTGTTGGTGGAAGACAGCGATTTGTGTCAAATACAGAATTCAACATGGGCATTGGGTTTTCCCTTATTGTCACTGTGGGAGCAGGCCTAATGTCCTATGCGTAGACTGACGGGATAATTCAGATGGTGCATTGTCATATGGTGGAGGTACGTCACTTGTGTCAAATATAGAATTATGGATAGCCACGGGGTTTCTCCTCTTGATGTCACTCACCTGAGACAAAATGTGTTTGCTTCCCTTGCAGTCTGATGCCAGTTTGTTAGACAAATAATCGCAGTATGAGCCTGTTGGCTGCATATGCTGCAGTTTCCTACTCAAACCCATTTTAATTAACTGTGATATACGACTCAACTCTGTTACTACATGTAAATGTAAACAACACTCGTATTCATGACAAATGATTGATAAATCCCCTGAAACACTTTATGTATATATCTGTCGTTTATGTATAATGTATTGATATGTCGAACATTCGCAGTCCAGTGTAACGAATTGTGTTTTGTCTTCCAGTAGGCAGAATGACTGTGGTAGTGGGGATTGTATTGCACTACTTTAAGTTTGAGGGTGTATAGTTCACTGTGCTTCTAGTATAATACACGTTCACACAGTGGTGGTACATGTGGTATGTAAATCGTATGCTTTTATTTATTTATTTGTTCATTTAACGTATGGAATTTAAGTATATTTCAGTACTGGATCATGTTATTCTACATTAGATATATTCACAGACTAACATCAGGTCCTAGAATATATTCAATGGATTTCAGGGATGCCATGGGGAATTCTTCAAAGTCCCCACTGAATGCTCTGGCACTGCATTCTTCTCTGATGCGTTGGATGGTCTGCTTAGGCACGCTGCAGTCACATGCTGGCGAAGACAACAGTCCCCATTTGAAAAGAGAGTCAGCACATCTTCCATGGGCAGTTCTAAGTCGGTTCAGAGTTGACCAGATCTTGCGGGGCTGATCAAACCCAGGAAGTGCCTCAGTAATATAAGGCAGCTTGTTGTTGGGGCATTTTGGAGCCATTCTCTTCTCCAAGAGTTGATGTCAGCCCCAGTGAGGCTGTCGAGAGCAAGAGGAAGATGTCTTGAACGAAGCATCTTGATACTCAGATCAGGTATATCGCTGTGTACTGGTAGTTCAGGGTTTGCTTCGATCTTGTTGTATTCCCTGACCAAGGCTCCTTCTCGTCGCATTTTTGGGGTGGAATATGACTCAGGAAATGTAGCCATATGTTAGGTTTAGGCCTAACGGTTCCTGAAATAATGCGCGTGGTGTTGTTAAGTTCAACATAGATTTTGTTCATATGTTTACTGTTTAGCCATACTGGTGTACAGTACTCCTCCTCAGATTGTACCAGGCTCAGCGCAGACGTCCTCAGAGTTGTTGCCGTTGATCCCCAGTTGGTTCCGCAAAGTTTATGGATGACGTTGTTTCTTGTTCTCACCTTGGCATCTGTTTCTGTAAGGTGTGACTTTAATGACAACATTCTATCTAACGTGACTCCTAGGTACCTTGGCTCCTTGTTGTGATTAAGGTGTGTGTCCTCAAAGTATACTTCCAGAGCTCTGTCGGTTTCTCTGTTATTGAGGATGAAACAAGTTACCTCTGTCTTCGTGGCATTTGGCCTATGCCGCCATTTACGGAAGTATGCTGCCAGAGCAGAAAGATCGAATGTCAGGGTCTCTTCCATTGTATTAAAATCGGTGTGCCTTGTTGCAGTAGCCCAGTCATTAGGGTAGCCAAGCTGTTTCTGGCATGTCAGCAATGTATAGGCTGAAAAACTGTGGGGCTAATAGTGAGCCTTATATACTATTGGTAATAGGGTGATGCAGTTAGGCACAAACGAATATCATGGAATGCCCTGTTTTGAAATGGTGTATAAAACTTCTAAACGACTGTTCTCTGTCTGGTACATTTTGCAACCTTGACCAGCAAAAGAATTCCAACGTAAGCGTTTTGTTGAAGGAATCACATCTTCATTCTTGAGAAATGATTTAGAAATCCTGTGAAAACAAGCAATTATATGAGGGACAATTAACTCACTGTATATATTTTGCGGCCCTTCAGAATAAATACACTATGACCTCTTTCTTCGACCGCAAACTTGCGATACTCGTCCTCATACTTTGCTCTTAGAAATACTGAATGACCACTATGATAAACAGCACATGTACAGCTCAAAGCTTCCACTGTCCTGACAAAGACACTGCCACAAATCTACTTTCATGAGTTCGATCCATAAAATACCTATTCTCATCTTCCTTACGATGAAATTGTGCACAATGGTATACAGGTTTACCTGATGTTAAACCCTAGAAAACAGTAACATAACAAATCCACTGGAGATGTTGAATGTCCTACATACGACGTAAGACACTTATAATGTACATGAGGAACCACTTAAAATGGCCTGAATACTAGATGGCTTTCTGGTTACAGGAGGGATGACAGCAGTTTTGTGTGTCCTCCACACCAATGCAATACTTCTCTTACCTTTTACTTTAACATATGTGCTCTGGCGTAACCACAAACGCCAAAACGAAGATGAAGAGCGCAAGAGAACGGAGGGCAGTGAAACGAAGTCGGCCAATGGCGGGATGATTAAGACCGCAACACGACAGGAGCGGCCTCTACAAGAGGAGAATATAAGCGCCGGTCCGGCCAGCCTTAGCGGCTCAGTATCGGCTCTGTATTGGGATAGTGTACGGACAGGACTAGCAGAGAACGCCACGAATGCAATTTGTAGTGATCGACAAACTGTGTTTCAAACTTGCATGAACACTGTATATAGCAAAGGACTCTGATGTATGTTTGCATGTCGCCCGTCTCTTGCGACACCATTGTAAATTCCAAGTTAAATATTGTCAGTCTTCTTATTTGTAATAAAAACTATTAATATTATTTGCTTGAATTTTTGTATAGCATTCCGAGAACGCAGCATCCTTTAGGCATCCTATACCAGACAAGTGGGCAGGACCGAAAAATATAGACCTGAGGACTGTTGAACGACGTTAAAGTCATCATAAGCACGTCCACAGTAGGCGTTCTGCATTCTCATCTTGTGTGCAGAAGTCGGATTCAGTAGGAATCTTTTTCATCTGAATATATCGTATTTCACTCACGAAAGACGAAAACTGGTCTAGCGATTCAAAAATTGTGCATTTCAATCCCTTTAAACCTATTATGGACTTGTACAGTCCATGTAACACAGAATCGTGACACCGTATTTGGTGAGAAAGGAAGTAGCTTCACACACCAGTTAGTGGGCATTTCCATTTTTCAACAACTATCATCAGGTTGATGCATGCAGCTTTACGTCTGTGTCACTCTTTCAGTGGAGCTATCAAAAACCAGAAAACACATTTCACTGCCGACCCATTCTCTAATTCTCTGTGGATACTATACGAAGTATGATCAAGTTTAAGCACACAATTGAAGGACTATATTGCTACCGCCAGTGGGCACAGCAATTTTGGGACACGTCTTATGCTCTTTCTAGAGACAGATTATCAACATACAGTCCATAAACATTTATTGTGTGGGAATATGCTCGCTATGTTCGTCCACGAAACCCAGAGGGTAGTAGATACCATGTCCCTCATTTCTGGTCAGAGCTGAATGCAGTTGGGGTGTGTGACCACATAAGCAAAATACGGAATATGACGCTGGATTCATGACTGAATTGAAGAGTTACTAGCAAACAGCATGAGGTTCTTGACCTTGACGAAATTCATTATGTTCGTTCACGACCCTGGATGGCGTTAGATGCATATGTCTATTTTGGTACTGTATTCGACACAGTTCCGCGCAGTCGTCATGCGAACAGAATACGGATCTGAGATTAGGTTGGAGAGTTACTAGCAAATAGCATGTTGTTCTTCACAGAGACGGAGGTTCGAGCTGGAAAAGTTGTTACACTCATCCCTTTAGGGAGCATTTTTACAGCTTCTAACATCAGTGCAGTCTGGTGCACCGTGCGCGATGCTGTCGGCTCGTGCGCGATGCTGTCGGCTCCTGTCTCAGTGCTCGGTCTGGTCGTTGGTCTACACAGTAAGCCACTTTCCAGTTTCAAATTTAAGATTTGATTAAGACTTTAGGAACGCCGTTGTGTAAGCTCCTGCTAAATGGCGTCGTCTGGTGGAATGTAGGCCTACGACACGCCCCAAACACGCGTGGGATACAGGCATTGCGATGGTACAGTTCTTGGTGAACGCGGGCGCAGATGCGAGGGCGCAGCACTGAAGGAACTCGTGATGGGAATGTGCGGCTCGTAACGGTCGTGCAGTACAATTTGACGCAGTACATTCCTTAAGTGCGAAGTACTGTATCCGGCTGTATTGAGGTGTCCAACCCATACTGAGCAGTAGGAAGCTGATTTACAGCTGTCCACATTCTGAGCTGTTGACGCGGCATCGTCTCTTTAAATTTTTACCTTGCGGGTTAAGCTGTTGGCCTGGAACGTGGGACTACGTGAGTGGGTGTGGGTGGTGAGCTCCCGGCTGTACTAGTGTCGAGTTAGGTGCAAGCAGCCGGCTTGGGCAGACGCCACTGTATAGTCAACAGCGGCGCGCGACCTGTGGGATTACGAGTCACGGCACGCGATGAGGCGAGGCAGCTGCAGACGGAGATAGTACGGAGCGGCATAGAGGACGCGGCGTTTTAATAAAGACGCAAGTGAATGTCTCTCCTCGCTTTTCCCCCCGCAACGTACAACAGTGAGGAACGTTTGACATCCACACAAACTACCTCAGTCTTTTACAAAGTTAGGAAAAGGGTTTTAAAGTTGTGACACCCAGTGAGGCTCACATCAAGTGCTTCTTTATGGATACGACAAGCAATAGCCTTCCCATTATCTTAAGTTAGGGTGAGTAGATTTTGAATTTCTCGCTAATTTTCAACTTAGGACGAATGAATTTTGTAAATTTCACCACCATTTTAAAATTAGGAAAGGTGTGCTCTTTGGTTTGAAACTTAACCCAGTCAGAACTGAATTTTTTATGAAGGAAAGGAAATTTTTCTTTATGTCATTTTTTAATGCTTTGAGATGCAGGATTTATAAATAAGTTTGAATGTGTTATCAAGACTTGGGTTCATTTTATGGATTAAAATAACTAATTACGAATAATCCTCTATTGTATTAAGTATTAACGTGATCATTTAATAATTACCATGCAAAATAACAATAACAACATTCAATTACACAGTGGAATATACCGAACCAACCACATATGTGTATTCTGGTGGTTACAAACGGCTGCACACTAATACACTGACTTACTGATACTTTCATAGTGATGCCCAGCAGTTGGCAACACTTGCGCATGATGAAAATATGTAACATACAGACAAATGTATGCTTGCACCTAGGAGACAGTAAAACTTAATTACACAATTGTAGCTAGAAATGGTTAAGGTAGCTAGTGGAGGCTTTATTTGTTAAATGTAGCACTAGTAGACTTAGGAAAAGTTAGATCCAATGTAAGGGTGACAAACTTTTAGGGGGGAATTGTTTGGAGGAGAATTACTTAAAGGTACCCCTAGTGGTTAACCTAGGAGAAGCAGTATGTGTAGCAACAAGGAAACCGCAGTGACCATTCTGAATATTATATTTAGCTCAAGTGACCTACTTCCAACAACATAAAAATTCACCATCTTAGATTTCCCCACCAATTTATCCTTAGGAACACAGCCCTGCTCCCACAGTGATATTAGGAGAACACAGAATTCTGTATTTAGTACAAGTGGCATACTTCCACCAACCTGACAATGCCACATCTTGGATTTGACAATTTCCTACCAATATACTTGGGATAATAGTCCTACTTCCACAGCAACATAATAGCAGTGGTAGGGAAATCCTGTAGCAGAAACAGGTTATTTTGCGATTCCCACCATAGATTTGAATTTACCATTATCTTTTTAATTTACCGACGCTTTTACTGACTATGTATACCCAGGGCTGTTGATGTACGTTATGGGGTGTCGAGGGAGGGGAAAATCTGGCTAAAACACATGACGTCACTGATGACGTCATCGATCCCATACCCGTAAACCTGGCTACAAAACACTCGGTATACTTACTCATACAGGCATTTGGTTCATCAATACTGAACATGAATATGTCATATGTACAATCATGTACTATGTTTCAATTTTTATTATGAAAGTATTGTAGTCTCTTGAAAAAATTTATTACACCAGGTGTCTTTCCTAAGGGTCGTCAGGAGAATTTTCTTTCGTGTTTCGACAGATATTTGCAATTTCGGTTTCTGCATTGTGCAGGTGGAGTCAGCTCAAACAGTTACTGCTCATCACATGTATCATGCAATGCCCATGTGAACAGAAAGCGTGCTTCGTTTCCAATTACACTTATTTTTAAACCGGAATTTATGAGCGCATTCTATAGAGCGGTCCCAAATTAGTCTACCTGACATTCGTTTTATCGCTATGTATTAACAAGGACAGTAAAACACGAAGAATAAGCAATCCACCAGCGCCTGAGCAGTGCTGCACACTTGGCGGTCGCAGTCAGTGTTGGTCAGGGCAGTGCTATCACTGCTGGTGTGCTGGTTAAACTTCGAGCTTCACTGTCCCTGTTAATACATATCGCTTGAACAAATATCGCACTAGGCTAATATGAGACTTCTCTATCGAATGGGCTCGTAAAATTACGCTTTGAAACTCATTTAGTTTGCAACGGGAATCAAACCGACGGTATCCACCGATAGTTGAGTCTCATGGATGTTGTGATGAGCACTATCTTTTGGGAATAACTCCAGTTACACAATGGAAAGATTGCAAATATTTGCTGAAGCATCAGAGAAAGTGCACCTGACGACTCTTAGAAGGGAACCTCCTCATCGCACCCCCATCAGATTTAGTTATAAGTTGGCACAGTGGATAGGCCTTGAAAAACTGAACACAGATCAATTGAGAAAACAGGAAGAAGTTGTGTGGAACTGTGAAAAAATAAGCAAAATATACAAACTGAGTAGTCCATGGGCAAGATAGGCAACATCTTGGACAGTGTGAGCTCAGGAGCGCCGTGGTCCCGTGGTAGCGTGAGCAGCTGCAGAACGAGAGGTCATTGTTTCAAGTCTTCCCTCGAGTGAAAAGTTTACTTTCTTTATTTTTGCATAGTTATGATCTGTCCGTTCGTTCATTGACGTCTCTGTTCACTGTAATAAGTTTAGTGTCTGTGTTTTGCGACCGCATCGCAAAACCGTACGATTAGTCGACGAAAGGACGTGCCTCTCCAATGGGAACCGAAAACATTTGATCGCAAGGTCATAGGTCAACCGATTCCTCCACAGGAAAACGCATCTGATATATTCTATACGACACTGGTGACGGAATGTGCGTCACATGACAGGAATATGTTGTCAACCCACCTAACTTGTACACTTGGCGAATGGGTAAAAAGATTCTTCTACCTTGCCCGATTTCGGTTTTCTTGTGGATGTGATAATCATTCCGGAAAAAGTGATAAAAACATAAGAGTTTGTCACAAAAACTGAAAATAAAAAATTAAACTTCTCACTCGATGGAAGATTTGAACCAAGGATCTCTCGTTCCGCAGCTGCTCGCGTTACCACGGGACCACGGCGCTCCTGACCTCACACTATCCATGATGTTGCCTATCTTGCCCATGGACTACTCAGTTTGTATATTTTGCTTATTTTTTCACTGTTCCACACAACTTCTTCCTGTTTTCTCAATTGATCTGTGTTCAGTTTTTCAAGGCCTATCCACTGCCAGCTTATACTTAAATCTGAGGGGGGTGCGATGGGGAGGTTCCCTTAATAGGAGAAACACGCTGTAGGATAACCTGATATGCGGGTTAGACTGTTAGGACCTCTTGAAGCAGGTCGACACCAACTCTTATCTCACTAGCGTTGATTATATTAGAAGTGCCAATCAAGCCGTTCACAAATATCTAAAACAATGGACATGTTAATTCTGTAGGCCAGAAAACACTACACGACAAGAGGGAAATTTGAAGAGTACCGCTTAACAATACCACCCATATTTTCCAGGCAACTGTCTGCAAAGTTTGAAACTAATTCGTAAGTTAAATTTTCTGGACACATTACACATTTAGTGGTCAGAGTATTTGACATGTATGCTAAGCCTCCGCTTGTATATGACCTGCACTCAACAGTGTAGAGACATGCCCTTACAGCGTGCAGCCAGTGACACTGCGAGTGGACCATGAGTTTGTTCATAGGGAATGAATAGAATTTCGGTTTGAGGAATGATTCACGTCAGAGGATCGTCTTGAACGAAACTGTTAGATGGCTCACAAGCTTTGTGGCGGTACGACAAGGCATGACATTTGACGTTTGGGGGTCAGGTGAATATCGTTAGGTGCCATTCCACAGGGTGAAGTACTGCCACCTAGCATGAGTGTTTTCATCATATATATATATATACACTGCTGGCCACCGTAAATGCAACACCAAGAAAAACAAGAGGTAGCACAACAAAATTTATTTTGTAGATAACATGTTGACCAAGTATCAAATGATTACGTTTACAGACGTCTGTGACATGTGGTTCCTGCCAGAATCAGTAGCCAGATTAGCCGCCATTGTTGGAGATCACCGCTGCCACACGTCTCGGCATTGAGTCAAAGAGACGTTGGATGTGTTCCTGGGGTACAGCAGCCCAAGCAGCTTCCACACGTTGCCAAAGATCATCTGGTGTGGCAGCTGGGGATGTAATCTGGGTCACTCGTTGAGCAACCATGGACCACATGTTTTCTATCGGCGAAAGATCCGGAGAGCGAGCCTGCCAGGGAAGCAATTCAATCTGGTTATTGACGAAGAACCTTTGGACACTGCGTGCCACGTGTGGTCGCGCATTATCCTGTTGAAATATGGCTGAGGCCGAGCCCTGAAGGTAAGGAAGGACAACTGACTCCAGCACTTCGGATATGTAGCGCCGGCTATTTAAAATACCGACAATGCGTATTAGAGGCGTGCGAGAGTAATATCCAATACCGCCCCATACCATAATACCCGGTGCAAGACCAGTGTGGCGGTGCATAATGCAGCTGTCCAGCATCCTCTCTCCACGGTGTCTCCACACTCGAATCCGACCATCGTGGTGCTGCAGACAGAAGCGTGCCTCGTCAGTAAAGACAACGTCATTCCATTCTGCCGTCCACATCCGTCTGTCATCACACCATTTGCGACGGAGACGTCTGTGGTTCTGCGTCAATCGTAGACGAAGCAAGGGACGTCTTGCGGACAGACCACTCTGCTGTAAACGGCGTCGAATGGTACGCGCAGACACTGGATGATGCGTTACAGACGCAATGTGCTGTGCTATGGTTCGGGATGTCACTGAGCGATCCATCACTGCCATGCGCACAATTTGCCTATCAGCACGTGCAGTGGTGCACCGAGGTGAATGCGATCGACCACGACGGTCCGTCGTACCCTCCTGCATCCACCGGTCACATATCCGCATTACAGTTGTTTGGTTTCGTCCAACACGACTAGCGATTTCTCTGTATGATAATCCACAATTTCGGTAAGCCACTATCCTTCCTCTGTCGAACTCGGATACTTGATCAAACGATGTTCGCTGTTGTCTACGAGGCATAACTGATCGTCTTGTGAAACAACCACAAGGTAAACATACGTGCCGAACGTACACTCGTCGAAATCGCCAAGCCTTAAATGGCGCTATGAGGTGGCGCCACAGGCGCGCGTGATGTGCGTCTGCGCTGAAATTCTAATCAGTTGCATATCTCATCGCTGCAAACCCATGGTGTAAATTTCACTTGATTCGGATGTTTCCTTCAAGGTGTTGCATTTACGGTGGCCAGCAGTGTATATATATAATGAAGAGGTGTCATTTCATTTTACATGTTTTCCAGACACGTATTTTTGAATGCTACATTCATGACGAAATTAGAGTGTAGTAGTTGTTTGGGCTATTTCGTGGGCTATAGAGCGAGGCAAATTATAAACAAAAGTATGCAAACCACATAATTAGATTCATTCAGAAACTGACGAGACTTGTTTTTTAAAAAAAAGTAGAAGGTTGGTCTTAAGAAGTCTTTAGTAGCAGATGATTCACTACAATTCACCTTCCAAAATATGCCCTATAATAATCAGGTACGTCCGGTCAGTCCAGGTGATAAATTCGTTTTTCTAAGAGACATTCAGCTACCTGAGCAACTCCAAACAGGCGGCCTTTACCATCTATGAACTTTCGTTCTTCGCATGATTGCTAGTTTTAAGAAATAATTATTATTTTCATTGCACAAAAGGGAGCATCTACATATTTTTTTCCACGAGCCAATTTATGTTGTTTGGCGGAGGGTATAACTATCACTTCCTACTTTGTCGTTCTCGTCGCAAATGTTGTGCAGGATGAACCATTGTTGCCAAGCCTCCATGCGAATACGAATCTCTCTAATCTTACCTTTATGGTATTTTCGTGAAATATCGTGGTAAAAAGGTATGTATTCGTTGACTAATAGAGAAACGCACGACTTCGGAATTTTGGCAGCAACACACATCGTGACATGTAACGCCTATCTTTCAGTGTCTGCCACTGTACTTGCGTAAGCATCTCAAACGGTTTCATGTTTATTAAGCGATCCTGTGGCAAAACGCGGTGCTCTTTTCTGTATCTTCTCCGTTTAATACGTCAGTCTTACCTGGTACGGGTTCCACACTAACGAGCAATATTCTAGTATCGATCGAACGAAGGTTTTGTAAGCTACTTTCTTTGTGGGTGGACTACACTGCCTGTGGATTCTTCGGATGAATCGCAACCCGGCACCTGAATTCCTTCTAATTAGCCTCCATAACCAAATGGTCGGCGTGTCTGACTCGCATGAGAAGGACGCAAGTTCAGATCACGGTACTGCCAGGAATTTTTCCTGTTGGAGGACTGGACTAGGGAGCACTCCGCTTCACGGTGCCAGCTGATGAGCTACTTCAATAAGAAGTTGCGGCTCCATGGTACGTCCAGACGACAGCAGCCGGGAGAGTCTCATACTGACCCCTTTGCACTCAAGACCTCAAACAAATTACGCCACACGCCAGAGGATGTTACGGCACCCCGTCGATATCGCGTGGTCTTCAGAGCTTTATCCACATGTATACTCTAACAGCTAATTGATAAATTAATCGCCACTGCAACAAAACTACAAGAAAACTTTAGTACCAGCAGTAGTGTGCTAATGGATTTTATGGCGCAGCTAGAAAATCATATACAAATATAGTATAAAATCACCCGCTAGTAAAAAATGAAACATCCTAGACGCATAGCAAATTGTTCAAAATTTTCGAACACTACTTCGAGCATTTCATAATGAAGACAAATATTGTTGATTTCTCATTACCTCTTAACATGAGAAAATTTCCAGGGTTAATAATATATTCAATTTATTATCAGCAGCTACATATTTACGAATTGTGTGCACATAAGAAAAAACAATACAAATTTCTCGACGACTTAAACACAACTGTCAGACTGAACGGATAAATATCGCAACAGAAGGACTGCAGATTGATAACTAGCAGCTGCATGCGATCGTGAAATGGAACAATTATTTCCACTTTCAAACTACATGCTTCCCCTTTTTACAAAAAGCTAAATAAAATTTATCCTTATAAAGCGAACAGACTTTCAAGAAATGTGTGAAGTGTGGAGAGGAGAACCCACTCATCGAATATCATTTGTAAATGATTAAACAAGATAAAAATCCTAGGCGCATAGCAAATTGTTCAAAATTTTCGAACACTACTTCGAGCATTTCATAATGAAGACAAATATTGTTGATTTCTTATTACCTCTTAACATGAGAAAATTGCCAGGGTTAATAATATATTCAATTTATTATCAGCAGCTACATATTTACGAATTGTGTGCACATAAGAAAAAGCAATACAAACTGCAACAAATACAATATGCAACAAATATGTAATAAGATATTGTAGAAATAGATATATTACGAACAAAAAATAAATGCCATCCATGAAAACTGAAGAAATAATAAAAAATTTGACCTGTGCCAAAAAAAATTAAGCATATTGACTGTTTTTATGCAAATTCGCCTGCACTGGATCAACATGCAAAGAGATATACAACTTGTGAACTAGAAGATATGTAAATTCGGAACTGCAGTGAATAAGTGTAATTTTAGAATGCAGCTACTTTCGAACAAACATCTAAATTTGCTAGAAACTGTCATTTAAAAATTAAATAATAATTTTTTACTTTATATTTTAAAAATACAAAAATCTAAAACAAAGTTTGTTATTTTATAAAGAAGGGTGCAAGCGTTCATTTCGTATCGCACACTTCAAATAGGTAAAAAAGTCACATCGATATGCTCTCAACTGCCCCAGTTCCAGCTAAGTTTTTGGAAACAGTTAAATTTTATACCACTTCGTAATAACTTTTCATCTCTAATTCTGATTAATATTTTACACAAATATAATAAATTTTTTCTTATATAAATGGAAGTTGAAAATAAAGAGTCTAGAACAGAACCTTTTGGAAACAACGTAAAACCAACCGACGAAAGATTTGGCTTGTGGTTCTAACGAAAAAGTTAGATAACAGTAATCTTGTTACAAATATTGGAGATATTATCTATATAAATGGAGAACAAGAATTAGAACAATTTGAACCACTTACAGAACCATTTTGTGATAGCATTAAGGTAATTAAAATCACAGATTTAATACATGGTACAAAGATGTAGGCAAAAAAACAGTTTTTAATTAAGAAAGAAATATGTCGATTATTTAATAGCTTCTTTCTTTAATTGTATATGGATAAAGTTTGCAGTTGTTATTTAATCGTTTTCTACACTCAAATGGAACAATTATATTTGATTTTATTACTCTCAATCTTCTTATATTTATTTATTTCTGTATTGTAGAAAATAAGGTATTGTATTTAGATAAATCCATATCTCCAGATCTTATAAAGTATGTCTATTTTACAGAAATTACAATCTGTGTCTCTAAGAAAACTTCTATACAATTAACGGGCAAGCAGTTACAACGAAGTGCTGATAAAACAAATTTCACTAATTTTCCTCTATTTCTTTTTTACCTCTTTTAATTTTAATTTCTATTCTTATTGGTTTTCTTGTATTTTTATTATCCCAATAGACATATTGCAAGAGATTAATCTAAATAAGACAACAACAATTTTTTAGAGTATTTGATAACTTTATCCACGTTTTAGATATTGGAACAGAATAAAAAGGAGGTTTTTCAACATATTTGCTGTTATTTACTATTAATTCTAAACAATATGTTAATGGATCGAATATTTCTAATTCCACTTTCTTTAGCTACTGTAGAAGCAAAAGTTTCCGTTATTGGCTTATCAGGACAATTGAAAAGATCAGTAACATAACTTTTTATTAACTCCTGTACTCGATAATTGACAAATAAATTTGTTATATATTTTTACTCTACAATTAGAATTAATTCAACTGAAACAATTTTTTTCCTGCAGAATTATTATTGTTAACTATTTTTTATATTCTCATATCATTCAAAAATTACAATTTTTTATTAAATACCTACACATTTCTCCTTTGTTAAAAATTACTGCAAAATCTTTTGTTATGTCTAAATCTAATAACTACTAGAGTTCCTTTTTAAGTTCTTGCCTTATTTGTGGTAGTTATTTTTATAAATCCTGTCTTCTGTTAATTCTATTTTGTAAGGAATAATAACCTTTTATTACATCATATCTACATTAATAGTTTGTTTGGCTCCTTTACGTATTATTGTATTCAAATCCAAATGAATAGGTTACTTACTTTTAACACCGTGTTTTGCAGAACTAAATTTAGAAAATACTCTTAACAAGAAACTATTAAAGGATTTACATAGTTCTGTCTTAATAAAGTTGTTTTTTTTGCCTACATCTTTTGTACAGTAAATTAAATCTGTAATTTTAACTACCATAATATTATCCCAGAATGGTTCTATAAGTTGTTCCAATTGTTCTAATTTTTCTTCTCTATTTTTATAGATAATATCTCCAATATTTGTAACAAGATTATTATTGATGGTGTTGAGACAGCGACCAGCCACAAATTTATTTTCAGTTCCTATATTCAAAACAAGAAAAAGCGACCGGTTGGTAGGACATGTTCTGAAGCATCAGAGGATCACAAATGTAGCATTGGAGGGCAGCATGGAGGGTAAAAATCGTAGAGGGAGACCAAGAGATGAATACACTAAGCAGATTCAGAAGGGTGTAGGTTGCAGTAAGTACTGGAAGATGAAGAAGCTTGCACAGGATAGAGTAGCATGGGGAGCTGCACCAAACCAGTCTCAGGACTAAAGACCACAACAACAACAACATATTCAAAAGGTACCTTGACAGTCATATCTTTGTAAGCACTTTGTATGTATCAAAACATGCAGAACGTTTTAGAAATCTATTCTGTGACAAATCTAAAGTGTTCAGCGAAAAAAAATTACGTGTGCAACAATAAGAATGCAGTGGGAATGTATTCACATCTCTTGGACGAAAACTACGAAAACAAATACTCCACAACAACATTACACGTAAGTCACATCCAATGCAAATCTGTAACGCAACCATCTGTGTGGCGTGCTTGTAATTATATATTATTTACATTTGAGGACAATTAATCTGTAAAAAACGCTCCACATGTTGTAATGAAAGCATGAAATCCATCTGAAGATGAATCGTAATGATTCGAAACCGGTAACGATACCTTTTGAATAAAGGAACTGAAAATAAATTTGTGGCTCGTTTCTGTCTCAACACCATCAACATTTGTCTTCAAATAACAGCCATGGTCTCCAAGCGTGTCATCATATGACAATATTCCATTAAGGTTATTATTATCTAAGTTTTCCATTAGTAACCACAAGCCAGATCTTTCGTTGGCTGAATTTACGTTTTTTACAAAGTTCTGTTCCAGAATATTTCTTTTTATTAGTAACCGATAATTTGTTTCCAACGTCCCTTTATAGAGGAAATAATTTATTAGATTCGTGCAAAATAGTAGTTAGATTTAGACATGCAATACTATTATGAAAAGGCATAAAATTTAACTAAGAACTTAGTTGGAACTGGGGTAGTTGAGAGCTTAGTGATATGACTTTTTTACCTATTTGAAGTATGCAGTTCGAAATGAATGTTCGCGCACTTACTTATAAAATAACAAAAATTATTTTGGATTTTTGTATTTTAAAGTAAATAATAAAACATTATTATTGAATTTTTAAAATCGTTTCTTGCAAGTTTCGATGTTTCTTCATAAGTAGATGCATTCTAAAACTATGCTTATTAAATGCAGTTCTGCATTTACACATCAGTTTCCTTTTTATATTTTCTGTGTTACAAGTTATATATCTCCTTGCGTGTCGGTTCTTTGCAGAAGGATTTACATAAAAACAGTCAATATCTTTAATTTCTGCGGCAAATTTCGCATTTTCATGTTGTTTCATCTGTTTTCATGGATGACATTTATTGTTTGTTGGTAATATATCTATTTCCACCATATCTTATTGCATATTTGCTGCATATCTTAAGATTTTATCCTTTTTTAATTATTTGCAAATGATATTTGCTGAGTTGCTCCACCTCTCCACACTGCACACATTTCTTTAAAGTCTCTTCGCTTTACAAGGATATACTTTATATGGCCTTTTGGAAAAAGTCAAAGCATTTAGTCCGAAGATGGAAATGACTGTTCTGTTTCGCGATCGCATACAGCTGCTAGTCATCAATCTGCAATTCTTCTGTTGCAATATTAATCTGCTCAGTGTGGCATTGTTGTGTTTAAGTGCTTGAGGCCAACATCTTGCCCTTTTGGTGGGAAGTTGCTAGAAAAGGCGGAAGAATCATCGAGATCTACAGCGTGAGGATGAAGAACGCATATGTCATCACTGCATTAACGGCATATAAAAGTGTATTCACAGGACATGAGGCCGGCAACAGGAAAAGTGTCATGATAATCTCTCCACTGCCAGAAGATTCCGGATTTGACCGGAGGAGATAACTATCAGTAAAGGCTGTAATAATAACCAACGACACGGTAACATTCTACGAGTCGGAGAGTGGAATATTTGAACGTATAAGCGAAGCTCGAAAATCTGAAAAGAGAACTGCCAAGGCTCAATCAATATACAGTGATGGTGAATGAAGTGAAATGCAGAGGAGGTATAGATTCCAGGTCAGACTAATATATGGTAGTACCAAAAACAGCAGGAAATTGTATAACAGAAGTAGGAGTCATTATGAATAGGAGGGTAGGGCAGAGAGTGAGTTACTATGAAGAGTCCAGTGACAACGCTATTTTTATCAGAGTCGACAGCAATCCAGCGACCACAGTAAGAGTTGAGGTATACAGGGTGTTACAAAAAGGTACTGCCAAACTTTCAGGAAACATTCCTCACACACAAATAAATAAAAGATGTTATGTGGACACGTGTCCGGAAACGCTTAATTTCCATGTTAGAGCTCATTTTAGTTTCGTCAGTATGTACTGTACTCCCTCGATTCACCGCCAGTTGGCCCAATTGAAGGAAGGTAATATTGACTTCGGTGCTTGTGTTGACATGCGACTCATTGCTCTACAGTACTAGCATCAATCACATCAATACGTAGCATCAACAGGTTAGTGTTCATCACGAACGTGGTTTTGCAGTCAGTGCAATGTTTACAAATGCGGAGTTGGTAGATGCCCATTTGATGTATGGATTAGCACGGGGCAATAGCCGTGGCGCGGTACGTTTGTATCGAGACAGATTTCCAGAACTAAGGTGTCCCGACAGGAAGACGTTCGAAGCAATTGATCGGCGTCTTAGGGAGCACGGAACATTCCAGCCTATGGCTCGCGACTGGGGAAGACCTAGAACGACGAGGACACCTGCAATGGACGAGGCAATTCTTCGTGCAGTTGACGATAACCCTAATGTCAGCGTCAGAAAAGTTGCTGCTGTACAAGGTAACGTTGACAACGTCACTGTTTGGAGAGTGCTTCGGGAGAACCAGTTGTTTCCGTACCATGTACAGCGAGTGTAAGCACTATCAGCAGCTGATTGGCCTCCAGGGGTACACTTCTGCGAATGGTTCATCCAACAATGTGTCAATCCTCATTTCACTGCAAATCTTCTCTTTACGGATGGGCTTCATTCCAACGTGATCAAATTGTAAATTTTCACAATCAACATGTGTGGGCTGACTAGAATCCGCACACAATTGTGCAATCACGTCATCAACACAGATTTTCTGTGCACGTTTGGGCAGCATTGTTGGTGATGACTTGACTGGGCCCCATGTTCTTCCACCTACGGTCAATGGAGCACGTTATCATGTTTTCATACGGGATACTCTACCTGTGCAGCTAGAACATGTGCCTTTACAAGTACGACACAACATGTGGTTCATGCACGATGGAGCTCCTGCACATTTCAGTGGAAGTGTTCGTACGCTTAACAAGAGACTCGTTGACCGATGGATTGGTAGAGGTGGACCAATTCCATGGCCTCCACGCTCTCCTGACTCAACCCTCTTGACTTTCATTTATGGGGGCAATTGAAAGCTCTTGTCTACGCAACCCCGGTTCCAAATGTAGAGACTCTTCGTGCTCGTATTGTGGACGGCTGTGATACAATACGCCATTCTCCAGCGCTGCATCATCGTATCAGGGATTCCATGCGACGGAGGGTGGATGCATGTATCCTCGCTAACGGAGGACATTTTGAACATTTCCTGTAACAAAGTGCATGAAGTCACGCTGGTACGTTCTGTTGCTGTGTGTTTCCATTCCATGATTAATGTGATTTGAAGAGAAGTAATAAAATGGGCTCTAACATATAAAGTGGGCGTTTCCGGACACATGTCCACATAACATATTTTCTTTCTTTGTGTGTGAGGAATGTTTCCTGAAAGTTTGGCCGTACCTTTTTGTAACACCCTGTATATGCAGACGTCACAGACAAAAGATAAAGACATACAGAAGGTATGTGAAGATAATGAATGGATAATGCAGTATGTAAAGGGAGACGATAATCTAATAATCATGGGGGATTAGAGCGTGATAGTAAGGGAAGGAACGGAAGACAGAGTTACGGAAGAACATGGAATCGGTAGTGGGAATGAGAGAATAGAAATAGTCATTGTGTTTTGCAATAAATTTCAGTTAGTGATAACGAACGCAGTGTTCAAAAATTACAAGAGAAGTAGGTACACTAGGAATAGAGCAGGAAACAAAGGAATATTCCAGTTGGTTTACATCATGGTTAGCCAGAGATTCCGACATTAGATATTGGATTGGATTGTGTACTCAGCACCCAGTAAATTGTAGAAACGGTATAGAGAAGGCTGCAGTTTTACAGAATCGTCAAGAAACATCAGTGTTGAAACATGTGGGATACCGTAGTATTTAGAAATGGTAAGATGTGTTTGAAGTTCTCTAAGGCTATGCGATAATGAATACTACGGTAGCCAGTTCAGTTGCAGAGGATTGGAAATATCTAAAAAGGGCAGTGACAGAAGTTAGAAAGAACAACATAGGTACAAAGAATGTAACTACAAAGAACCCATTGGTAACAGAAGAAACACTTCAATTCTTCGACGTGAAACGAATTACAGAAGTGTTCAGGGAAAAGCTGAAATACAGCAATGTTAAACACTTCGCAGTGGTGGTGGTGGTAGTAAGTCCCTATGAGACCAAACTGCTGAGGTCATAGGTCCCTAGGCTGACACACTACTTAAAGTAACTTATACTAACTTACGCTAAGGACTACACACACACCCATGCCAGAGGGAAGAGAATGAAGGAAATAGAAAGAGCAGGGAAGCCACGGCGAATTAGATTCAGGAAAAATGTAAGTAACTCGAAAAAGATATGGTGATCGAAAGCACTGATTCATCATATTGAAAAGTTAAAACTGCCTTCGGTGAAATGCAAATCAAAGGCGTTAACGTTATGGTACGATCAGAGTTTCAATATTGAACTCAGAGAAGAGAGTAAAGAGGCGGCAAAAGCACATGTAATTCCTCCAACAAAGAGGAGCACTTTATGATAAAGTGATATAAAACTAAATTGGACTCGATATGGATGACATTGGGCAGGCTGTTCGAACTCGTGCGCTAGCCCGTGAGGCCGGCCGGTGTGGCTGAGCGGTTCTAGGCGCTACAGTCTGGAACCGCGCGACCGCTACGATCGCAGGTTTGAATCCTGCCTCGGCATGGATGTGTGTGATGTCCTTAGGTTAGTTACGTTTAAGTAGTTCTACGTTCTAGGGGACTGATGACCTCAGAATTTAAGTCCAATAGTGCTCAGAGCCATTTGAACCATTTGCTGGCCCGTGAAGTGGGGAGCGCACAGTTGCCCGCGGGGCACCGCCTCTCCGCCAGGGGCTGTTATTGTATCTACATTTACATCTACGTGATTACTCTGTTATTCACAATAGCGTGCTTGGCAGAGGGTTCAATGAACCACCTTGAAGCTGGCTCTCTACCATTCCACTCTCGAACGGCACGCGGGAAAAACGAGCACTTAAATTTTTCTGTGCGAGCCCTGATTTCTCTTATTTTATCGTGATGATCATTTCTCCCTATGTAGGTGGGTGCCAACAGAATGTTTTCGCAATCGGAGGATAAAACTGGTGATTGAAATTTCATGAGAAGATCCCGTCGCAACGGAAAATGCCTTTGTTTTAATGATTGCCACTCCAATTCACGTATCATTTCTGTGACACTTTCTCCCATATTTCGCGATAATACAAAACGAGCTGCCCTTCTTTTTTCTTTCTCGATGTCATCCGTCAGTCCCACCTGATGCGGATCCCACACCACACAGCAATACTCCAGAATAGGGTGGACAAGCGTGGTATACTTGTTGCACCTTCTATGTGATCGTTCCAGTTTAGGTTATTTGTAATTGTAATCCCTAAGTATTTAGTTCAATTTACAGCCTTCAATTTTTTGGTCACTTATCGCGTAATCGAAATTTAGCTGATTTCTTTTAGTACTCATGTGAATAACTTTTCCTTATTCAGGGTCAGCAGTCACTTTTCGAACCATACAGATATCTTATCTAAATCATTTTTCAAGTCTTTTTGATCATCTGATGACTTTACAAGACGGTAAATTACAGCATCATCTGCAAAAAATCTAAGACGGTACTCAGATTGTCTCCTATGTCGTTAATATAGATAAGGAACATTAGAGGGCCTATAACACTTCCTTGGGGAACGCCGGATTTTACTTCTGTTTTACTAGATGACTTTCCGTCTATTACTACGAAGTGTGACCTTTCTGACAGGAAATCACGAATCCAGCAGCACAACTGAGGCGATACTCCGTAGGCAGTTTGGTTATAAGATGTTTGGGAGGAGCGGTTTCGAAAACCTTCTGGAAATCTAAAAATATGGAATCAATTTGACATCCCCTGTCGATAGCACTTATTGCTTCACGATTATAAAGAGCTATTTGTGTTTCACAAGAACGACATTTTCTGAATCCGTGATGACTATGTGTTAATAAATCGTTGTCTTCGAGGTACTTCATAATGCTCGAATACAGTACATGTTCCAAAACCCTACTGCAAATCGATGTTTGTGATATAGGCCTGTAATTCAGCGGATTACTCCTACTACCCATTTTGGGTGTTGGTGTGACAATTCTCCAGTCTTTAGTTACGGATCTTTCTGTGAGCGAGTGGTTGTATATAATTGCTAAATATGGAGCTATTTTATCAGCATACTCTAAAAGGAGCCTGAATGGTGTACAATCTGGACCGGAGGCCTGGCCTTTATTAAGTGATTTAAGCTGCTTTGTTACACGGAGGATATCTACTTCTATGTTTCTCATCTTGGCAGTTGTTCTTGATTGGAATTCAGGAATATTTACTTCGTCTTCTTTGGTGAAGGAGTTTCTGAAAGCCGTGTTTAATAACTCTGCTTTAGTGGCACTGTCATCAGTGACTTCATCGTTGTTACCGCACAGTGAAGGTATTGATGCGTCTTGCCACTGGTGTGCTTTATGGTTCAAATGGCTCTGAGCACTATGGGACTTAACATCTGAGGTCATCAGTCCCCTAGAACTCAGAGCTACTTAAACCTAAGTAACATTAGGACATCACACACACACATTCCCGAGGCAGGATTCCAACCTGCGACCGTAGCGCAGACTGAAGAGCCTAGAACCGCTGGGGCACACCGGCCGCGTTGTGCTTCATGCATGACCAGAATCTGTTCGGGTTTTCTGCCAGATTTCGAGACAGAATTTCGTTGTGGAAATTATTAAAAGCATCTCGCATTGAAGTAGGCGCTATATTTCAAACTTCTTAAATAAGTTATTAGGAAGGCAAAAAGTATGTGGTATATAAGGTGTCAGGCAAATCCAACACCTTCCATGAAAACCCTGACATGATAAGCAAATCCAGTAGTATGTCACATAGCTCCGAATAAATCGTGACATTAAATTAACCAAAGTAATACGAGTAACGAGTGAGCAAATGAAATACCACAGACTATCACAAGAATGCCTAAATGCATGTCATACCTTCCCACCGTGGGACAGACGCAGTTCCGAGGGGAGAAACGAGAACAGAAGCCGAGAGCAGAACCGTGTTACGCTGGAAGGCCCTACGATAAGGGACGGATGGACACCCACGTCGCCAGCTAACCGCTAGGACCACACCACCCGCAAGTTTTAGGGTGAGACTTTTTCGCGTCTCTGTTACGTCAAGACCACGCCCCAGCCAATGTTAAAAGCTAGAGCCCTCCAGAAGAACGGTATAGATCTTACGACAACACAAAAAGGGCTACACCACCCGCAAGTTTTAGCTTGAGACTTTTTCGTGTCTCTGTTACTTTAGGACCACCCCCCAGCCAATGTTAAAAGATAGAGCCCTCCAAAAGAACGTATAGATGTTACGATAACACTAAAGGACCACACCAGCTGCAAGTTTTTGCGTGCGACTTCTTAGCGTCTCTGTTACGTTGCAAACTTTAAAAACACTGCCCCACCACGAAAAGTATAACGTTTCTCATTGGATAGACAAGATTTTTGTAGGCGGAGCTTAAGGTTAACATTGAGGCCCTGATTGGTCAGATGAAAACACAGCCAGATAGTTTTTTTAAACCAACTTCGGTAAATTGTAGTAAGGAGAAGTTAGGAGAGATTTCCTTCCGAGATGGCGAGGTGAGCGGAGCTGTGCTGCCCGCCACCCCTGACGAACACCGACAAGGTAATGAACGCACGCGATGCCGCATTTTTGAGCGCATAAGGCTTCACTCAGAACTGCAGAAGTCTCATCTGCTACATCCCCTTTTTGCGTAATACTAGTGTCGATCGTCAATTAAAGCTCATGGTGTTCACATTTGCCACTTGAAGTAAAAATCTGAAACGCGATGATTTTTCTGTTATATAGTTATTGAGAAGCCACATCAGCCACTGTAATTTACGACAAGTTAGATAAGTAATTAAAGATAATCGAGGGTCACTGTAGACCATTTTGATAGTTTTCTCTTTTGTGAAACTTAATTTAGACTTAGATTATAGATGTGATATGGCATAGGTCATTCTTCGATCCATTGTAGAACTTGGAAACCCATTCAGGGAATATTCGTTCACATTTTTGTTGAACGCAGTTGGTTTTTACCATCCTGTATTAAAACATTTCCTTTTATTAATAGTGCAATTTATAAACCAGGTTTTGTGAGTAGAATAAAATTTCCAATGGTAAACTTAACTGCTTTTTCGACGTTATTTTACCAGCTAACTAAAGATAGGAAAGCCTTGAACCCCTTCCACTACTTTTAGTTAGTATTAAGATTCTTTTATAGGGAGTGCAGTGGAGCTGACGCTGAAATCATTAAGTATTTGGTTATATCATCGCTAGTCTCACTGAACTCTTCCGAATTCTGCATGTCATGTGTGGTCTGGCGTCTCCTTACCAGCAACAGGTCCCAGGTTCAAACTAGTCAATTCCCTAAAAAACACACTCAGAGCGTCGTTGCGCGAAAGTGGTTGGGAGACACGATATAGAACAAACAGACACCACGCAGAATGTTTAGAGGTATGCAGATAGAATAGCTAAGTCTCAGGATAAAATTGAAACCATATGGTGAGTCGTAAAGGAAGTGGCTGGTCTGCAGAGAGAGGTCGAGGATATAGAATCAGTCCGTAGTGGGAATGTCCATGTTACTGATAAGTCGCATATATGTACAGTATTTAATAATCACTTTCTGAATATAGCAGGTGAACTAAATAGAAACCTAGTCCCAACAGGGAATCATATCGCGCTCGTAGAAAAAAGTGTTCCGAGACTGTTACCTGAAATGCTCCTCTGTGATATAGACAACAAGGAGATTGAGTTAATAATTAAATCACTAAAGACCAAGAACTCTTATGGATATGACGGGGTATCTAGCAGAATACTGAAGTATTGTTCTATGTATGTTAATCCGCAGCTCGTGGCCGTGCGGTAGCGTTCTCGCTTCCCGCGCCCGGGTTCCCGGGTTCGATTCCCGGCGGGGTAAGGGATTTTCTCTGCCTCGTGATGACTGGGTGTTGTGTGATGTCCTTAGGTTAGATAGGTTTAAGTAGTTCTAAGTTCTAGGGGACTGATGACCATAGATGTTAAGTCCCATAGTGCTCAGAGCCATTTGAACTGTGTGTGTTAGCCCAGTACTTAGCCATACCTGTAACTTTTCCTTTAGGAGTGGTCGGCTTCCTGACCGATTAAAGTACTCGGTAGTGATGCCACTTTATAAAAAGGGAGAGAGGGATAATGGTGATAATTATAGACCCATTCTATGCCATCGGTGTTTGCTAAAGTTATCGAGAAGATTGTATATACAAGGTTACTGGAGCATTTAAATTCACATAATTTGCTGTCAAATGAACAGTTTGTTTTTAGGAATGGTTTAACAATTGATAATGCTATATTCTCTTTTCTCTGTGAGGTTTTGGACGGATTAAATAAAAGGTTACGAAAGCTATGTGTTTTCTTTGATTTAACGAAGGCTTTTGACTGTGTTGACCACAAAATATTACTGCATAAGTTGGACCATTACGGAGTTAGGGGAGTAGCTTGCAATTGGTTCGCCTCGTACTTTAAGAACAGAAAGCAGAAGGTAATTCTCAGCAATATTGAGAGTGGTAGTGATGTTCAGTCCCAATGGGGCACTGTTAAGTGGGGCGTTCCCAAGGGTCGATGCTGGGGCCACTGCTGTTTCTTATTTATATAAATGATATGCCTTCTAGTATTACAGGTGATTCAAAAATATTTCTGTTTGCTGATGACACCAGCTTCGTAGTGAAGGATCTTGTGTGTAATATTGAAACAGTATCAAATAATGTACTTCATGAAATAAGTTCGTGGCTTGTGGAAAATAATTTGATGCTAAATCAAAGTAAGACTCAGTTTTTACCGTTTCTGACTCATAATTCAACAAGAACCGATATTTTGATCAGGCAGATTGGGCATATTATAAGCGAGACGGAACAGTTCAAGTTCGTAGGCGTTCAGATAGATAGTAAGCTGTTGTGGAAAGCCCATGTTCAGGTTCTTGTTCAGAAACTAAATGCTGCTTTATTTACCATTAGAACAGTATCTGAAATAAGTGACACCTGAACACGAAAAGTAGTCTACTTCGCATATTTTCATATGCTTATGTCATATGATATTATTTTTTGGGGTAATTCTTCTGATTCAAAAAGGGTATTTTTAGCTCAAAAACGGGCTGTTCGAGCCATGTGTGGTGTAAGTTCAAAAACCTCTTGTCGACCCCTATTCAATAGTTTGGGAATTCTGACATTGCCCTCACAGTATATATTTTCTTTAATGTCGTTTGTTGTTAGCAATATTAGCTTATTCCCAAGAGTTAGCAGCTTTCACTCAGTTAATACTAGGCACAAATCAAATCTGTATGTGGAATGCACTTCCTTGACTCTTGTGCAGAAAGGAGTGCCATATTCTATTGCATCCATTTTCAATAAGCTACCACAAGAACTCAAAAATCTTAGCAGTAGCCCAAACACTTTTAAGTCTAACCTGAAGAGTTTCCCCATGGCTCACTCCTTCTATTCTGTCGAGGAGCTCCTGGAAGAGCTGAGAAATTAAGCAAATTCCAGTGTTACATTTTTGATTCTCTTTATTTAAACTTACGAATTGTCGCCTGAATATGTTACTTATATTTCATTTTATCTATTTCTACTATCGTGTTATAATTTCATGTATTGACTCGTTGCATGACCATGGAGACTTCTCCTTAATTTGGTCCCACGGAACAATAAATAAATAAATAAAATAAAAACTTTGCCAATCTTGGAGATTTTGCGTTCTTTTAAATTTGGCATGCTTTTTTCGTTGCATCTGCAACAACGCTCTGACCCCTTTTGTGTACCATCGGGGATCAGTACCATCACTTATTAATTTATGCGGTATATATCTCTCAATTGAAGGCGATACTATCTCTTTGAAAACATTCCACAATTTTTCGACACTTACATAATCAGATAGGAAGGAGTGAAGACTGTCTCTTAAGAATACGTTAAGAGCATTTTTATCAGCTTTTCTGAACGGATATACTTTGCGTTTCTTTTTGATGGTTTTAGGTGTTACGGTATTCAGCCTAGCAGCAACTGCCTTGTGGTCGCTAATCCCTGTATTAGTCACAATACTCACTATTTGTCCAGTATTATTTGTTGCTAAAAGGTCAAGTATGCTTCGCAACCATTTACGCATCGAGCGGGCTCATGAATTAAGTGTTCAAAATAATTTTCTGAGAAAGCATTCAGTACAACTTCGGATGACGTTTTATGCCGGCCGCCAGCTTTAAACGTATAATTTTTCCAGCATATCGAGGGTAGATTGAAGTCACCACCGACTATAATTGTATGAGCGGGGTACTTATTTGAAATGAGACTCAAGATTTCTTTGAACTATTCAGCAACTACATCTTCTGAGTCGGGGGTCGGTAAAACGATCCAATTAATAGTTTAGTCCGATTGTTAGGTATAACCTCTCCCTGTGCTATATCCCACGAACTATCTACTTCAATATCGCTGCAAGGCAAACTACTTCTGACAGCAATAAACACTCCACCACCAACTGTATGTAATCTATCCTTTCTGAATACTGTTAGATCGTTTGAAAAAATTCCGACTGAACTTATTTCTTGCTTTAGCCAGCTCTCTGTACCTACAACTATTTAAGCTTCAGTGCTTTCTATTAGAGCCTGAAGCTCTGGTTCTGTCCCAACACAGCTACGACAATTTACAACTAAAATACCACTCGTTTCTACAACTACCTTAATGTGCTTTACCTGCCCACTTTTAGACGGTTGCCCCTTCGGCACACGGCTGCAGCGATCATGTACCGGGCTTGGGAGTGACGTCACGAGGAACTGATTCTACATTTCAAATCCCACCTCAGACATGGCTGTATGTGAAATTTCCCAAATTCTAATTTAGTCTACATGTAATTAATCAGAATAACACAGTGAAGGCCATGAAAATGTAACAGCTGGTAAGAGATGAACCGGTTTTATGGAAGTGGTGAGCAAAAATCAATTTTTGCTGTATACAAATTTTTAAGACAATTGCACACAGGTAAGACGATATCCTGACTGCAGCAGCTGCCCTTCATTGCAGGCTCCTGAAGCAATGACCTTTCTTGGTTTATTATCCGCTTCATAGCAGAGAATAACTGCTCACAACAGAATGTTGATCCGAAATCGCATATAATCCTAGCTAGATTCCTATGTAGGGCGGTGAATGATTCTATCTCTACATTTTGATATTTTTGTGACACATCCGAACAATTCCAGTACCAGTTCTTTAACAACGTTGAATTCTGTAAATCATCCTGAGTTATTCATTTCCCTTTAAGATTCCGTTCAGTCACAATAAAGAAAAAAATACTGATGCAAGTTGCGCAAGGTTAATTATGAAATAAATACATTCGTCTCTTATTCACACTAACGGAGCCCTGGTCCATCTCGTACTGGTTGACTCCATGAACCGATCTCGCAGATTAACTGCTCACACGCCTTTTCTGCAAGTGCAAAAAGTCCGATACAGTCCCTACCTGACGGGTTATCCACAAGCCAGATGTAATCTTGGGTCCAGAAGGAACGGCTAAGGGTAAGGCTAGATAGCACCAGCGGTTTCGATGTATGTGCCCATACATTCAGGACTGAAGTTAGCAGATACCAACTTTGGGATTTTTACCAAGTCCGAAGAAAAGCTTCTTTACAGCAGTAAGAACGTGGGGAGAGAATTGTTACTATTCATCACGCAATTCGGGAGAAAAGAAAGTGTAAACAATAACAGAGCAATAATTTACCACTGTCCGACACGCACCTACAGAGGATTTCCTTTTACTGTGGACGAAGGAACTTCCGTTCTTCCACCAACAGCAAACAAAGTTTTCTGTGGAGTGTTATTTCTGAAATGATTCAGATAGTTTTACCGGATGCTTATAATTAAAGTGCAGCTAATCACAGAGATCCAGTGTCATCGGTAATTATCGTGTGGTGGTGAAACTTGGTAGATATTCTAATGCGTTAATGGGCAACCATTTTATGCTGGAAAAAAATTAGTTCCAATTTTGGGTACCAGGCGCAAATCAGGCGCTGTGAACGCACGAACGACGTATAGAAAGGTTTACATATGTAATGGATTAGGAAAGGGACGTCGGCAGAATAGGTCAAAAGTGGCAGATAGGCACAATGTTTATTTTCTCTTTTTTTGCTAACCACCGCTTATACAATTTGTTCAATATAAGTGCCAGAGACGTCGATGAGATGCTCGCAGCAGTTCCGGTGGAATCTGAGTAACGTGTTATTCTATATTGGTCTTCAGATAATGTAGACACCGAGTAAGTCCCCGGTAAACACGTTCTTTTAGATATCGCCAAAGCCAAAGGTCACTTGGATTCATATCAGTTGATCTTGCAAGCCAGCCATCTCGAAAGAATCTGGATAAATTTTTGAAATTTGTGGTAAGTTCCCATGGGACCAAACTGCTGAGGCCATCAGCCCTAGGCTTACACACCACTTAATCTAACTTAACCTAACTTACGCTACGGACAACACACACTCACACACACACACACACACACACAGACACACACACACACACACACACACACACACACACACACACAAAGCCAGAGGGAGGACTCGAATCTCCGACGGGGGAAGCCGCGGTAACCGTGGCAAGACGCCCTAGACCGCGCGGCTACCCCTCGCGGTAAGAATCTGGAGATAACGAGGCTGTATTTAACAGATCGTTCACTGGGCGACGGACATGAGATGTTGCCTCATCGTGTATGAAAACAGTGTATTACACACAGATGCGCTCTTACAGAGTGGGATTCACGAGCTCAGTAAGGAGGCCTCGATAACATACAGATGTCACATTACAACTGACGGGCACTCTGAGTGGATTCTCTTGAAAGAGGAACGGGCCGAGAGTAAAGATGCTTTTCAATCCACACCACACAGTCACATACGGCGAGTTCAATGGCTCTTTGTGTGCAACACGCGGTTTAACAGTGCCTCAAATTTGGCAGTTCTGTGTATTCACTTCACCCTGTAGTGTATAATGTACCTCGTCACTCCATAAAATATTGTCCAGTTACATGTCATCAACTTCGATCTGAGCTAAGAACTGAAGCAAATTCAGGATGTTGCTAAGAATCCTGAGGTTCCAGTTGTTGCACCGTCTGTATCTTGTACAGATACCAGCGTAAAAAAGAGCGCAAAACTTTCGGTACAGTTGACCATATGCTGGGCAATTATCGGCTGCATGGTCAGTTACAGCAACAGCAACCTCGATAGTAGCTTCCTACGCCCAGGTGCCATACCGAGCTCTTGTGTGTTTTCCAATTTTATCATTATTTTCTTTAAACCATTTAATGATTTCTAGCCACCCCTCAGACCCAGCCAGCGATTATCCGTCAACACAGCACTGTAATTGCTGACGATTGCAACGAATAGTTCCACTGAAAGCGCGCAGTCTCTTCTCGGTACTCATACTGTTCAATCATGTTATGGCTTGTCAGATGACAGCGTGGGTGTCATATCGCCATACGAACTGTGTACAGAGCCAGATTAACACGTAGTGGCCAAAATAGGAATTAATTTTTTGCAGAGTAAATCGGTTCCACATTAACCTTACAGTAACATTATCCACCGAGTTTCACTGCCATACGATAATTACAGCCCACAATAGAGCTCCGTGAGTAGCTGCACTTTAATTATAACCACCCGGTATAACCATTGTCTTATGCACTGTCACGTCAAAACCGTTAACGTCCTTAATAACCGTTTAACTATTGTGAGGGGCTGCATGTTGAAAGGTTAATTACGAAGATAAATGTGCCGTGCCTGTCACTCTCGCTGTCTTTCTCTCTGCTCACCTCTGTCCCTGCAAGTGGCTGATAACAGCAGGTGTTATCATATCAAAGCTTGCAGGTGCCCAGTTTATGAGGACGGCGCGCCATTATTGGCTACCGTTACAGCGCCGGTCTCGAACAAAACGTTGCTAGCAGACCGTGTCTGATACCTCTTTTCATAAAGCTGGTAGCTGTTGAACGGAAAAAAATTGCAACCGGGTCATTAAAAAGAGTAGTTAGTAAATCCCAGAACAGAAGACGTAGTAAAATTACATCTTGTTAACAGAAGATAAAAGCAAACTACCATATGAACTCAAAGTTTCTTTTTTAGAAGAATAAAAAACCTTCGTAAAATATGTTTGGGCAAGGAGCGCTGTGTGAGTTTTGACAATTGAAATCTAAACTTCTTAACGTGTAAATAACCTGGATGTTAGACCTTTTGCCACACACCCATAAGTGATTCCGATTTACGTTCTACTTAATCTCTCCAGATAACGTACATTGTCATCTACATATCGTTCCACTTCTTACGACAAAATTGGTGTTACATTTTAACCTGTACCTTAACGAATCCTTGCTCAAGCCTCGAGGCATTTATTCTAGTTATCTTCTGCAGACATGTACCTAGAAGCATTGTGGGCAACGGAGGTTGAAGGTTACTGTTACGTTAAGGCTGTCGTATTTCGATTTGCTGCTTCTATACTTCACTTACTTCACCTGCTTGCCGTTGTATACACATTCTAAAGATGCTGTTTTGTACGTAGTATCGATTGCGAACAGCTAGGTTAGCTTTGGATAATTTGCGAAGTATGCAGGGAGTATGCATTGGGACTTGAATGAGTGAGGAAATTAGATCGCGGCCCGTTCACCGGGAACGCTGGGCACTGAGTTTGAATGCTCGTTCCTCTGTGTCCCGTTACGTTGTGAACAGACGTGTTTGTGGTACAATGTCGCAGGGTGGTCAGCGATGTAGTGCAATATTGCTAAGCGGCGTGCAGGAATTGTTCACTTGATACACAGTTGTGTTAATATTTAATGACGAACGTTTGGTTCATGCTTAAACATGTAATTCATTCTCATCACGAAGTTGCTGTATCTTTCTTGTACTGGGCACGTAACTGTTATGCGGTTGTCTAGTGTTTGTGTCTGTGTTTCAAAGCTTCCTACAAACTCTGCTTCCTATTAACTAATCTGAAAAGTACCACTGTCAGTTTAGTCATACTCTCCATCAATGAATCGTGGTAAACGCTTTGAGTCTTCTGCAGGATGAAGCAGTTAAGACAGGCCACGACAGACATATCCAGAATGATTAAATGTATCGAGATGCGGTTTCCACCAAGTTATAGCGGAAACTACGGTGAATTTCCTGACTCTCTCAAGTAATTTTTATCTTTTATATTCGCCGAGCTACGACACGAACTTTGTTTTCTTATTTCTTTTTTTTTCTAGTGGAATAATATTTTTTTCTGTGGCATTTGGAAGAAGGTTCTAAGGCAACTCCAACGACTTAGCATATGTGGGACTTGATCAAGCAGTATCAAGATAACAGCGCTGTAAACCACTGTCCCGTGCCAGAAAGAGGTTCCACAAATGTCTGCCCTGGTGTTCTAAATGTGAGCAAGGACGAAACTCAGGCATAGTTGGAGCTTTTACTTTCACGGCTGTCGTACTGACTGCTCAGAATGTTCAGCCTCAGCATTACTACAAGCTGTCAAGTGATGGGGAAACCACACTGTACTCTGAATTTCATCTGGAGTTAATGGCAACACAGGTCCGTATTGTAAGACGATTCAAACCTTCAAAAGTCGTTAATTTTCGCCACAGATAAAAGCATCGAAATATAATATTTGGTGAACGTGCAAACCATTTCGCGGTTCCTAAAAGACCGTTCTAATGCCCTCGAAAGATTCTCTTAAGAGCATCTGTCATTACATGTGCGGTATGGATGGGAGGGAAATCCATCATGTTCGCACTGCACTGATTGCCTTATGTCCAGTAGGATGTCCTCCATTAAATGCGGTAGCAGCATATCGCAGAAACTCGAGATACTTGAGTGTATTTAGATTCTCATCAATAACACAGGGACCAATGGTGCGGGTCCTGAAAAACGCGCACCAAACGTTGACAGACTGAGAGCGTAGTTTTTATCCATTTCTTTGAGTCTGCGTGGGTTTTCAGCTGACGATTAATGCATATTGTGAGGATATAGTTGCCCATTTTTTTGTAAACGATTCCTTCGTCATACAAAACTTTGCATACATATGCTGCATCGCTTTATACTTCTCGTCAACATTCGGTCTACTGTAAGCAATTTTGGAATTTACTGCCATGAAGCAGCAGACGCAGCCAACTGCGAAGAGGATTAAGTGCCGTGGAACGCAGTATTAGCAGTACATTCGTTTGTTTGATTACTCTCTACTTCCGAAATGCCCTGACTGACATTAGCACTGAATGTGACTGCTGAAAAAATGTTAGTCTTCTTTCTTTCGTCAGTTGCTCTTATCTTCACTTAGTGAATTTTGCTCTACACGTTTCCAGTTTGTTGAACTTTTATTTCAGTGTTTGGAAAGATTGATCGTGAGTACTTAGCACAATCTGGATACTTTTCAGCATGCAACTGCACCGCTACTGTAATACTTTGGCGACATTCGCCATAAACGATATTTATTTTTCGATTGTAGTATACATTTTGAATGTCTCAGTTGCTTTACGAGAGCCGGCCGTGGTGGACGAGCGGTTCTAGGCGCTTCAGTGTGGAACCGCGCGACCGCTACGGTCGCAGGTTCGGATCCTGCCTCGGGCATGGATGTGTGTGATGTCCTTAGGTTAGTTAGGTTTAAGTAGTACTAAGTTGTAGGGGACTGATGACCTCAGCAGTTAAGTCCCATAGTGCTCAGAGCCATATGTTTTACAAGAAAGTTATCTAATTGCTGCAGCATCGGAACAGAGACTGATGGACTTCAACCGCACAGGTAAACACAAGAACCATACGTATGCTACATCTTTCCGGTCGTCTGTTATAACAAGGCAGAAGTTTGGAAATCTCTTCTTCTGACGGCGTGACAGTGGTTTGCGGCGGCGTTACCTTGATACTGTTTCATCTAGTCCCATATACATGTTGTACTGTGGTAGTTCTTCGAAAGGCTTCTTTCAAATGCCACATAAAAAGTATATACTTCCGTAGGAAAAAATAGTCGATATCATAATTCGGCGGCTATAGACGATAAAAATTCCTTGACAACGTCAGGAAATTCGCTTTATTGTCCGCTGTAACTTGGCGAAAATAGCCTCAGCTCGATATATTTGTTCATTTTAGATATATCTGGGCTGGCCTGTCTTAGCTGCCTCAACTTGTATTTAACTTTACAGAATGATATTTTCACTCTGCAGCGGAGTGTGCGCTGATATGAAACTTCCTGGCAGAGTAAAATCGTGTGCCGGACCGAGACTCGACTCGGGACCTTTGCCTTTCGCGGGAAAGTGCTCTACCATTTGAGCTACCCAAGCACGACTCACGCCCCGTCCTCACAGCTTTACTTCTGCCAGTATTTAACTTTGTTTATTTGACTTCCATCAGTAGCGGAACTGTGGGTGCCACGTGTCTCTCGTGCACCGAAATTGCATCCGTTCCAATCAATTACTTGCTTTTCTCAAGTCGGTTATATGAGTCTATTTTCAGATATTCTTATCATTCAGTTTTCCTTGTCACTCATATTACCGTTTGAGAGAATTAGCGTAACTTGTACACTGTACTCAGTATACGATTGCACTAAATGTAAAATAACATATTACACATTCCTTAGTACAATTCAGTTGGCAGATCCGCTTGCGAGCTCTTCGTAGAAATGCCTTGGCTCAAACTCGAATAGGGGTTGAACCGCACGTGTAGCATTACACGGCCAAAATTAGACACCTGTGACCCTTTGATTAAATTGTGTTTCTGATGGCAAGTTTCCAGAATACAAAGATAACGTAACATATAATAACAGCAATAAGAATATCGAGAACTAAATTAATGACCCATTAATGATTTAGACCACACAGTTGCGATTTGGTTAGAATAATGTTTATTCCGAAAGCAAACTAATAGCGAAAGTCGTGGTATTTAGAGTTATTGTTACACTCGAGCGCATACCCATTTGACACAGTTCAATCATTAACAATCTCATCTCGAATTACCTGGTCAGTTCTCCACCAAGTTAACTATGCGAGAAGTTAAAGCTCACAACAGGCGCGCCAGCTCATCGCTCACAAACTGTGTCCTGCGATACTACACAGCGCAAACTGTACTGTTTGATGTCTAGACCAGCACAGTCCCTCTGCCCGTCTCCGGCGGCTTTTCCCGCGCACTGAACCTCCTTGCTCAACTTACTAGCGCAGTTCCCTTTTCTGAAGCCGTCCATCTGATTGGCTACAGCTTATTCTACATTATTTTACATTCTAACATATTTAAATAATCAAAGCTTACTCACTTTCACCTTCTAAATAAAGTAACAATAATATCCATTACATAATAAACGTTAAATTCTTTCACATAAAACCAATACAATTTCCTTCTTAACTCTGAACTCCATGGCCAGTAGCCTTGCACCAATGTGCCTTCTGATAAATAAATAAAGAACCAAAAGTAACTATTATGCACTAAACTTTACAACAAATATTCTATTACCTAATGATTCAATAAGGTGTCATGCTGTCATGGTTCAATGTGTTTTGCTTAGAGGAAATTATTATCTGATACTTAACTGAAAATACTGATAGTTTAAATTTACTATATCTTTTAAACAAATTAAGTTACAGAGTTGATATTTACAACGATTGTCATTTTAATGATGCTCTTCTGTATGAAATGTAGAATGTTAAGATCGACTAAAGCGTTCAGATTTTATCATTCAGGTCTTTATTACAAAACTTGTTAATTTCACTTTAACAGTAAATCCTAAACCATTATAGATATGATCAATATTCAAGTTTTATTGGGTTCACCATGAAATTTTATGGAAGATGGCAGATTAAAAGTACTGTGGCTTCATTCCCTGCAACTACTACATAATTAAATAGTTTTCATAAAATGTTTCCTTTTATGGTCGATCTTAGGTCTGCCATATGTAACACTGCTACGTCTTCTTGGCCACAAAGCGGTCTACTGGGTTCCCCTCTGTGGTACGTTCTCGTCTGTCTCACCTGCACACTACAGCGCTTAGGCCTCAATAGACAAAAGACGCCTTTGAGTTTCCCCATCTCGTGGTGAATCTGCGCCCTTTGTTTCATCCGGCCCTGGACGACAGGGTTCGTTTCACAATTCCTGAAGGCTGACACTTTTGGCCATATACTGAAATGAGAGCGAAATGCTCGTTAACTCACACGCTCCAGGAGATACGTGGGTGTCTTTGCGCTCTCTTAAATTCGGTTGTGTAGATTGTATTAGCAGATAGTTTAGTACAGACTACTCATTACATACGTGTATTCGTGTGTTTAAATTTACTTTGAAAAGTTTCCCTTTTGTTTACGTATTGTTCCAGAAAACCTAATAAACACTATTAATTCAGGTTGTAGCCGTACTTTTGTTTACTTTTTGGCGCAGTAGACTTAGAGAACCCCCTTTAATTCTTCTCTTTTCTCTTTCCAACAATCTATTTAGAGTGTGCCCATCCACTACTAAGTTCGCATTTCCCGTAAGTTAAGTAAATCGTCGGTTGTTCGACTTAAAACCTTTTCCACTAACTGTTTATTTACATGCAGTTTACTACTTTGAAGTTGCCTTAAAAGTTACATTTTGTTCTGAAAAAGGTGATTAACAAATGCCGCAGTTAAGTGAGTGCTGAATTATTCTTTTAAGCGGACGTAATAATATACAGCTGAAGCTCTAACACATAGGCTTAATTTTTGCTTCATGTAAATAACGATAATATCTATAGTGTAAAGAGTGCTAATTGATTTAAATCCGTTGTAAACGTTTAATCTGTGCTTCAGTGCGTCACAAGTATGTATGTTGCTATAGGATAGTTATACGGGGAGTGGTATGAGTGTATTTTGCGTTGAAGAGTCTGTGACGTGACTGTAGTTTGGAACTGAATGGGGAACTCAACCAGGCGCTCCAGTGGGACAGTAAGTTCTGCAAAAGAGACAAGAGAATCCCTAAATAGGAGGCAAAGATTTGTGCCCTTCGAACTGAATTAGAACATGCGAAATTTGAACAGGATGGGGTGAAGGGGAAGAAGATCCTAGGTACTGGCTAAAGGTAGCAATAAATTGATGTAAGTGGAACAATTTTTCAACTTCCTTGTCTGTATTTGAGCTTACATTATGGAATATATTTGAGTTGTTACCTGATGTAGGAGGGGAAGAACCTCGTCCAGATGGTTCAAATGGCTCTGAGCACTATGGGACTTAACATCTATAGTCATCAGTCCCCTATAACTTAGAACTACTTAAACCTAACTAACCCAAGTACATCACACAACACCCAGTCATCACGAGGCAGAGAAAATCCCTGACCCCACCGGGAATCGAACCCGGGAACCCGGACGTGGGAAGCGAGAACGCTACCCCACGACCACGAGATGCGGACCACCTCGTCCAGATGTATGTCTCAGAAAGAGTTAGCAGATTCCTAGCAAACAAACTAGGTCGATATCAAGATAAAACAGGAAGAAAAGAGTCTTGCGGCTAGGCAGTAGCCATGATGCAGGGCTATTTAGGAACAGGGTACCAGATCACAGGTTTTGTGCAAAGTGTTAGCCTTAGGTAGGTGATAGAGGACGTAGGGAAACTGTGCAAAGATTTTGACAAAGAGGATCAGGGTATTTTACTATGTGGAGCAGGGAACAGCCTGGCTATAGACAGACGTTAAACATTAACGGTGACCTGGATGAAATACGAGTAACAACTACACACACAAATGTCAGTACCGTGGATTCCCACGGCATCGTGGCCAGCCCTGGGTTACCCATGCAGCGAGCCGTGTGAACACTGAGTTCAGGAGTCTGCTACTGACTGAAATGAAATCTCATATGAATGCAGTGCCTTTTGCTACAGTTGGGAGATGGAGATATACTACACAAGGCCGACACCTGAAGAGAAGACGGAAATATAGGATTGCTAAGCTTCTTGTACAAAATGTGTGGGGGGCCACCATCAAACAAGGCAAGGACCCTGTGAATACTGATCTCAAGGACGCTACAGTGAGGATTTAGGTTGCAACAAGGATTCAGGCATCTTGTTTTGAAAGAAGTCAAAATAACAGAGGAAACCCAAAAATGCTTAAAAATGCTCGGAAAAGTAATGTTAACTTATTTCATCAGAATATTATAAGACTGAGTAATAAGATACAACAACTTCTTGTCTGTTTGGAGAAATTCTGGAGCTCTGAAAAGATAGACATCCTACACCTATATGAGCACTACATGATCTCAGTACTAGGTAAGTTACATACAAAAGAATACGCTCTTGCATCTCACCTATGGAGAAAAAACACGGTAAAAGGAGGCGTTGTTGCATAAAGTAAGACGGAACACACGTTCAAATACATTGGGACCAGTTGATTATGTAGTGATCATTAATATTTAATAATTGAAAATAGTTCACTTTTAATTGGATTTTATATAGACCTCCACTGGGAAATCTTGAACTGTTTATGAGGAATTTGGCGTCCTTAATAGGCTATCTGTCACACAGCAGCAAGCAGTTAATCGTCTGCGGTGACTTAAATGTAGATTTCCTACAGGATTCTTATAGGAAAAATGATGTGGGAACCGTATTTTGATTCTACACTTTGATCTATGTAATGAATATTCCAACATAGGCATATAAAGGCTGTAGGACCCTAATTGATAATGTTTTGTTTGTTAAAGCACAACGTAAGAAAATAAATGAATACACAGTAACAAATTCTCCCTCTGTTCGTGATACATAGGTAATCAAGATAAGTGAAGTCGTAACTTACAGTACTGATACTTCTCAGTTGACATTTGCTAGAATAATTAATGAATCCACGACCAATGTCTTTAACAATAGTTTACGAGAGATGGCCTGAGATGAAATTTATAACGAAACAAATGCTGACTTGAAATTAATCCCATTGCATGATACAGTCATGTCTCTATTTGAAAACAGCTTTCTGCATAAGTGAATTAGAATGGACATCAAACGGCTATGTAAAAATCCGAGGTTCACTAGAGGGAAAGGAAATTTATCTGTTGGCAGGAACGATTACAGATCTTTCAGTAGCTGCACGCTAAAAGAAGTACCCAAAATTACTATGAAAACGTAGCAAAAAACCAAGGAACACGCATAAGATGTGAGAGATCACAAGTAGCGACTACAGAGGGAAGTTTAAAAAAGTCACATTACGCGTTGAACTACTGGTAAGATACTTTACATATATGAACCTTTTTGAGTAGTCTGACCACCATCAAGTTCCCTTCTACCAAATAAAATAATACATAAGCATCATTACATGCTTAAATTGTCACTATTCTGTTAACTCAAGTGACTATCGTTAACAACAACGCACACATAACGCATTTCACGTACTCAAGTAAAAGTATTCACAGCATTATGTTAGGCGAAATGTGTTATCGTTATCGTCAGGTGATAAAACCATGAATTATACACTGAAAATAAAAGTATACCATAACACAGTGATGTGACTCATCACAAAAACCGCATTCCGTAAAGACGTAAATGGTTCACTTTTGTACAGAGTTCGCTGTTGTGTCGTAATGCAAATAACGCCATCAATCTGTAAAAACTGTACTCGGTGGTGTACTCGTACATGTTTAAACTAGAAGCTGTGAACAGACTCCTACCACGGAGAGGCGACTGAACAGCTGATCAGTGGTTACTGGTATAGCTAAACATTGTCAGAGAGGTCTACGTAAATCAACAGTGACTGGAATCTTACAATTACTAAGCTGTGTGTCGGCTACTACTATATGTACATGTCACAGTTGTAACAGGGGTGCAACATGATGCATCTAATAGCAATTTGCGCGTTTTACACTCACAGCAAAAGAAAGGGTTACGAGAGGATATGTACCTGGTAGTAGAAATGAGAGAGGGGAGAGACTAACTGAATTTTGCAGTACATTGTAGCTTGTAGCGAATACGCTGTTCAACAATCACAAGAGGAGGATATATACGTACTTGGGAAAGACCGGAGATACAGAAGAATTCAGCTAGATTACATCATGGTCAGGAAGCGATTCAGAAATCAGATACTAGATTGTAAGGCGTACCCATCACCAGATATAGTCTCAGATCACAATTTAGTAGTGATGTAGAGTAGCCTGAAATTTAAGCGAATAGTCAGGAAAAATCAATGTGCAAAGAAGTGGGATACGGAAGTACGAAGGAATGAAGAGATACGCTTGAAGTTCTGTGAGGCTGTAGGCACTGCCATAAGGAATAGCTCAGTAGGCGGTTCAGTTGAAGATGATTGGAAATCTCTAAAAAGGGCACTCACCGAAATTGGAAAGAAAAACATAAGTACAAAGAAGGTAACTGCGAAGAAACCGTGGGCCACAGAAGAAATACTTCAGTTGATCGATGAAAGAAGAAAGTACAAAAATATCCAGGGAAATTCAGGAATACAGAAATTTCAGTCAGTTAGGAATGAAATAAATAGGAAATTGAGGAAAACTAAGGTGAAATGGTTGCATGAAATATGCGAGTAAATGAAAAAAGAAATTATTGTCCTAAGTACTGACGCAGCATATAGAAAAGCCAAAACAACTTTTGTTGAAATTAAAGGCAAGGGTGATAACATTAAGGACGCAATGGGAATTCCACTGTTAAGTACAGAGGAGAGAGCAGATAGGTTGAAAAGGAGGAAAAGAATCGTCTGATAACGTGATAGGAGAAGAAACATGAGTCGATGTAGAAGAGATAGGTGATACAGTGTTATAATCAGAATTCAAAGGAGACAGTAGGTATAGAGAACATTCCAGCAGAATTTCGAAAATCGTTGAGCGAAGTGCCAACAAAACGGGTACTCAAGCTGGTGTGTACAATGTAAGCGTCTGACGATATACCACGAGACTTTCGGATAAATATCCACACAGTTCCGAAGATTGCAAGAGCCGACAAGTGTGAGACTTATCACATTATCAGCTTAAGAGCTCATGCATACAAGCTGCTGACAACAATAAAATACCGAACAATTGAAAAGAAAATTGAGGATCTCTTAGATGACGATCAGTTTGGCTTTAGAAAAGGTAAAGGCACAAGAGAGGCAATTCTGACGTTGCCGGTGATGATGAAAGCACGACTACAGAAAAATCAAGATACGTGCATACGTCGATTTGAAAAAAGCGTTCGACAATGTAAAATGGTGCAAGATGTTCTAAATTCTGAGAAATTCAGGCGTAAGCTATAGGGAAAGACCGGGAATACACAATGTATGCAAGAGCCAAGAGGAACAATAAGAGTGGAAGACCAAGAATCAAGTACAGGGAATAAAAAGGGTGTAAGACAGTGCTGTAGTCTTTCGCCCCTACTGTTGAATGTATGCATCGAAGAAGCAATGACCGAAATAAAAGAAAAGTTCAAGAATAGGATTAAAATCCAAGGCGAATTGATATTGATGATAAGATTCGCGGATGACATTATTGTTCTCTGCAAAAGTGAAGAAGAATTACAGGATCTTCTAAATGAAATAAGCAGTCTAATGAGTACAGAACATGAACTGAGAGTAATTCGAAGAAAGACGAAAATAATGAGAAGTAGCAGAAATGGGAAAAGCAAGAAACTTACCATCAGGATTGGTGATCATGAAGCAGATGAAGTTAGGCAGCAAAACAACCCATGAGGACGGAGCAAGGAGGACATAAAAAGCAGACTAGCACTGCCAAAAAGGGTAATTCTGGCCGGGAGAAGTTTACTAGTATCAACAATAGGCCTTTATCTGAAGAAGAACTTTCTGAGAGTGTAAGTTTGGAGCACATCATTGTATGGTAGTGAAACATGGATTGCGGAAAAACCGGAAAAAGAGGGGATGCCAGCATTTGAGATGTAGTGCTACAGAAGAATGTTGAAAGTTAGGAGGACTGATAAGGTGAGGAATTAACAGGTTCTCCGGAGAATCAGCTGGGAAAGGAATATATGGAAAACACTGACAACGAGAGAGACACGATGGCAGGAGATCCGTTAAGACGTCACGGAATTATTTCCATGGTACTAGAGGGAGCTGTGGAGGATAAAAACTGTAGAGAAGAACAGAGATTGGAATACATCCAACATAGTTGGGTTTAGACGCTTATTACGTCAGACTTTCTGTTGACATGGTCGTTCTAGCCTCACGTCTGTCAAAATAAGAGCTTATACAGGGTGTTACAAAAAGGTACGGCCAAACTTTCAGGAAACATTCCTCACACACAGAGAAAGAAAATATGTTATGTGGACATGTGTTCGGAAACGCTTACTTTCCATGTTAGAGCTCATTTTATTACTTCTCTTCAAATCACATTAATCACGGAATGGAAACACACAGCAACAGAACGTACCAGCGTGACTTCATACACTTTGTTACAGGAAATGTTCAAAATGTCCTCCGTTAGCGAGGATACATGCATCCACCCTCCGTCGCACGGAATCCCTGATGCGCTGATGCAGCCCTGGAGAATGGCGTATTGTATCACAGCCGTCCAAAATACGAGCACGAAGACTCTCTACATTTGGTACCGGGGTTGCGTAGACAAGAGCTTTCAAATGCCCCCATAAGTGAAAGTCAAGAGGGTTGAGTCAGGAGAGCGTGGAGGCCATGGAATTGGTCCGCCTCTACCAATCCATCGGTCACCGAATCTGTTGTTGAGAAGCGTACGAACACTTCGACTGAAATGTGCAGGAGCTCCATCGTGCATGAACCACATGTTGTGTCGTACTTGTAAAGGCACATGTTCTAACGGCACAGGTAGAGTATCCCGTGTGACATCATGATAACGTGCTCCATTGAGCGTAGGTGGACGAAACTAAAATGAGCTCTAACTTGGAAATAAAGCGTTTCCGGACACATGTCCACATAAGATCTTTTCTTTATTTGTGTGTGAGGAATGTTTCCTGAAAGTTTGGCCGTACCTTTTTGTAATACCCTGTATATGTTGTAAGAAGAGCAGTTAGTAAACCAACATTACCTGAGCACTTTACAAAACTTATTTCTGTCAACATATATCTCTGTGCCTGTGAAAAATCTTCAGTTGGTCTTGCATTATAGGCAACTGCAGCTTCAGTGTGTTATGTGAGATGCTGATACAACTATTTGTCAGTGATATTGAGCGTGTTACATCTGTTGTACGGTATGTTTAGACAAGTCGGCTAGACATGCACTGTGTGTATCTTTACATCCTGTACCATAAAAATTACTGTACGACGAAAGCAGTATACATCTGAATGTGACTGTAGTTCGTTTCATACTAATGCCTATGATTACATGTAAACTATTGTTTGTATTTTATGGAACGGGGGACCTAGAAACGATGGAGAGGCTTCGTCCCCGCCGTAGCCCCCATAACAGGTTACAGCAGTCCACTCACCCCACCGCCACCCCACACCGAACCCAGGGTTATCGTGCGGTTCGACCCCAGTTTTGGGCAATGCTGCTTATGCACATTTCTGTATTTCTGTTCATTGAGATATTTAGAATATGCGCAATGTAGATTGATGTGCTAAAAAAAAAATGGGTCGAAGCTCTGTAGATAAAAGGTCATTTTTCCCTCACATCAGTGCAAATTCTGATTTACTCTGAGACGGAATCCCTTTTGAAGCTTGACAGGAACCTTACAGTTTTGCTTACTGCAGTAGGATTTTGAATTTTAGCACATTAGATTGTATATATATAGCTAAAAAGTTTATATCATTAAAATTTGTAGGTACTTCTTATTTTATCTTGGCAGCGATGCCTCACAATTTGGCGACTTCCTGTCTGAATCTTTTCCTATGTGCAAAAATATTTTCAGTTTTCATTCAAATGCTGTAGTTATTTCATGTCTTCTCCTGTCAGCGGGCTATAAAATGTGGTGCTTATGGTCACCCAGTTGCTACTTCCAGTACTTCATACTTACCTTATACAGAGGAATTTGGTTGTATATTCTTTGCTACTGCATTTTTTCTGTGGAAAACAATATTCACTGTGAACTACAAGAGACATTCTTCTATGTAACAAACGTTTGATGTATGTGTGCACATTTTTATAATATGACGTTCAGTGATTACCTCATATTCCATTTGACTGCTTTGTATACATTCTACTAATTGTGTGCCGGAACTTACACTTTATTTGTCAGTGCTATTGTACTTTCGTAAGTTCATAAACTTTATACCACTGATGAGAATATTCAGATACTATGAAACTATGCTAACGGCTGAGAGTTACGAACCGACAGTATTTCTTATTTTGTGCGCTATTGTACAAAATAAGCAAATTATTTTTTCGCTTGTAACGAAATAGTGAAAAGTGGGGAACCTGTTAAATATATGGACAGTTAACAAACCGTGTATGTTCACTAATTTCGTGTACCTGCTTTATTATTGTTGAAATTACCCGTTTTTAGTTTCTTGTGACACGTTGGAGATATAATTCTGCGTTTTGAAAACATACATCATTGAACATCGGATATGTTTACGCACATTTATTCTATTTTATCACAATTATTGAGATTGGAATTATTTTCTTGTGCTTTGGAATATATTTTTAGACAGTATGTTTCTCAATATGTTGTTTTGCCAGTGCTACTAGTGATAATTTGTAACTGATATATGAATGTGTTTTATTCTATCCGGTGTGTGAAATACTGCTTGTGGGTTAACGAGCATTTTGCTATCATTTGAAGATATAGCCGAAAGAGTCAGCCTACAGGCATTGTGAACGAACCCTGTCGTCTAGGACCATGTGCCACAAAAGGCGCAGATTCACCACGAGGTGGGGAAACTCACAGACGTCTGTTGAGGCCTAAGCGCTGTAGTATGCGAGTGTGACACAAGAGAACCTACGTCATATGGAATCTTAGTAGAAGGCTTTTGTGGCCAAGGAGACATAGCAGTGTTAAATGTGGCGGACCTAAGACCGGCCATAAAGGGAAACATTTATGAAAACTATTTAAGTCTGAGTAAATCAGGGAATCAAGCCACAGTAATATAAATCTACCATTCTGTGTAAAAGTTGTTGGTGATCCCAATAAAACTTGAATATTGAGCATATCTGTAATAGTTTAGGATTTACTGGTAAAGTGAAATTAACAAGTTTTGTAACAAAGACCTGAATGCTAAAATCTGAACGCTTTGTTCGATCTTAACGATCGTCATTTCATATAGAAGCGTATCATTAAGACGACAAATGTTGTAAATATCAACCCTGTAACTTTATTTACTTAAAACATATAGCAACTCTAAATTATCAGTATTCACAGTTGATCATCAGATCATCATTTTCACCATACAAAATAAATTGAACGGTGACAGCATCACAGCTTATTGAATCATTAGGTAATAGAACATTTGTTGTAAAGATCAGTGCATAATAGTTTTTTTCTTTATTTATTTATGAGAAGAAACATTGGTGCAAGGCTACTGGCCATGGAATTCAGAGTTAAGAAGGAAATTATACTGGTTTTATATAAATGAATATAACGTTTATTATATAATGGATATTATTGTTACCTTATTTAAAACATGAAAGTGGTCAAGCTTTGATCATTTAAATATGTTAAAATGTAAAATAATGTAGAATAAGCTGTAGCCAATCAGATGGACGGCTGCAGGAAACTGAACTGCGCTAGTCAGTTGAACGAGGATATTCGGCTCCCTGGAATCATGGCCGGGGACGAGCAGACGGACATTGCGGGTGCAGGTGCGAAAGCGGACAGTTCTGGTCTGGACACCAAAGGGAATAGTTCGGACAGTCGGTCTGTAGGCAGGTAGGAAGTGAAACGGCTTAGAAAATTTCGCGTTGTGTAGTATCGAGGGACTTAGCATCTGAACGGTGAGCAGGCGCGCGTCTGTTGTGAACTCTAACCTTTTGTGTAGGTAACTTGTATTTCGCGATGAGATTGTGAATGGTCGAGCTCTGTCAAATGGATATGCGTTCGAGTGTAACAGTAACTCTAAATACGATCACTTTCACTATTAGTTCTCTTTCTGAATTAACGGAGGCGGTGAAGGAGCAATGCACTGACTGATACCTAACAGCTGACTTTGATTTTGAAGATACGCATAGGTAAATTTTCTTAACTGTGATCACTGTTTTTTTAACCGTTCTTTATATTTAATGCTTCCTATTGCATTCTGTGTCCCCTTGAGTCTACTTCCACTTCAGACGGATCTTCCTCACTCAGAATAACGTGACGAATTCTTCGTCCTAGGCAGACTCCATACAGTGACGTTAGTCTTCAAATATTCCTTAAGGTTGTATTATGTTCACAAAGCGATAATGTGGATCTGCGTTGAACGCCTTTCGGAAATCAGGATCCACTTCACCAACCTGTGCGCGGAATAGTTAGTTATATTACAAAGTGAAATAAACAGCCATGAAAAATCGCGGTAAAATCCATTCTGCATTTTCGTCGGTTGGAGGTCAAAGTTCCGTTGGCACCGAAGTACCACAGTTCGACAGACACTGGGTGAGGAATAGCTATCTTGGTGAACGAATCATCTTGAGAAAGGCTGACCACAGGTTGTGGTAGGTTTATGCTTAATTTCTCTCAAGAAGCCTCCACTGAAAAAATTTTTAGAAAGCATTATTTCAGTGGATATTGACAGCGACTGGTGTAAAATAGTAAACTTTAGTAAGACAATCTTGATCACGTCAGATGTTTATTTTGGTTGGAAATAGATTTTGGGCTATAATTAAATCTTAAGGCCATAGACAGGGCTGTGACGTTAGAAAATCGAAGCACAAATATATACTTCATGTTCACATAAAGCTGCTTGGTGGCAAGCACTATTTTAAAGTATAGTCCTTTTAACACCAGAGAACGTTAATGAAGTCAGTCTCAATGTATAAAAATGTGTTAACAGAAATATTTGTAATTTGTATCATTCTTTTCTCGTTCAGCCTTCTTAGTAAATAATGTAAAAGCAGTTTTTACAAACTTTAGAATTGCTTCTAAATCAGATTTAAATTGTCCCATTTTAAAGGAATTGATTTCAAGACTGGTCTTGGATTTTGAGAGAAAGCAACTCTCTTTCAACATTATTTGACTGAACTTTAGTTTGGAAACATCGTCTGAATTTCGACACTGTGATCGATTTTATAAATAGCCAAAAGAGTAGGTCTCCCTTGATTCCTGTTATCCTATCATTATCTTCAGCTGTTATCGTTCCCCAGATCATAGTAGCAAAACATGGTGTAATAAATTTAAATTCCTTACAGGTACCCGAAAAGACGTTTTCATGAGGGTTGTATAGAATCAGCAAGCAGTCAGCAATGACATGCTGTCATTAAAAATATGTCTTATGTATAACAACAAGAATTTACGAAATATCAGTTTAGTAAAGGGTCGAAAAGTCAGTTGCGAAATGTCGAGATTGACTTTGCTTCAATAATCTTTAACCGATTACTTGAATTATGTGCAAATTAGAAAGTTTTTGTTGGATATTTTCTACAATTTTCGTAAAAGCCTGATTCAATAACTCACTTCTAATCGCTTCGTTTGAAGATTTGTGTTGAATCTTCTTCAGAAATGACTGCTTACGTTTCGTTTTAAGAAATTCTTCAAGGTCGTACCTCCGACAGCAAAGAATTTCGCGAATGGTTACAAACATCGGGTGTTGTTTCAAGAAGCATCAATGTTGTGCGCAGCATGGCACTTGCTGTGAGACAGAGGCACTCTTAAAGATATCTAAAGGTGCAGTACATTCTATTTCACATGAATATTTACCTGTAAATATCGCATGCTAACGGTATGTTCCGAATAACTTGACTGAAGCTCAAAAATAAGCACGTGCAAAATTTGGATGATGTCATTTGGTATAGGAAAATATCAAGAAATTTTCGCAGAGGAAATGAGAAATTCGTAGACAACATTCTAACAGCAGTGTACGCTTGAATATCTACATCCATACTCCGCAAGCCACCTGACAGTGTGTGGCGGAGGGTACCCTGAGTACCTCTATCGGTTCTCCCTTCTATTCCAGTCTCGTATTGTTCATGGAAAGAAGGATTGTCGGTATGCCTCTGTCTGGGCTCTAATCTCTCTAATTTTATCCTCACTGGTACGGATACCACACTGCTGAGCAGTATTCAAGTACTGTAACTTCCTTTGTTTTCGGATTGCATTTCCTTCGGATTCTTCCAATGAATCTCAGTCTGGTATCTGGTTTACCGACGATCAACTTTATATGATCATTCCATTTTAAATCACTCCTAATGTGTACTCCCAGATAGTTTATGGAATTAACTGCTTCCAGTTGCTGACCTGCTATTTTGTAGCTAAATGATAAGGGATCTGTCTTTCTATGTATTCGCAGCACATAACACTTTTCTACATTGAGATTCCATTGCCATTCCCTGCGCCATGCGTCAATACGCTGCAGATCCTCCTGCATTTCAGTACAATTTTCCATTGTTACAACCTCTTGATACACCACAGCATAATCTGCAAAAAAGCCTCAGTGAACTTCCGATGTCATCCACAAGGTCATTTAAGTACAGTGTGAATAGCAACGGTCCTATGACACTCCCCTGCGGCACACCTGAAATCACTCTTACTACGGAAGACTTATCTCCATTGAGAATGACATGCTGCGTTCTGTTATCTAGGAACTCTTCAATCCAATCACACAATTGGTCTGATAGTCCATATGCTCTTACTTTGTTCATTAAACGACTGTGGGGAACTGTATCGAACACCTTGCGGAAGTCAAGAAACATGGCATCTACCTGGGAACCCGTGTCTCTGACCCTCTGAGTCTCGTGGGCGAATAGCGCGAGCTGGGTTTCACACGACCGTCTTTTTCGAAACCCATGCTGATTCCTACAGAGTGGATTTCTAGTCTCCAGAAAAGTCATTATACTCGAACATAATACATGTTCCAAGATTCTACAACTGATCGACATTAGAGATATAGGGCTATAGTTCTGCACATCTGTTCGACGTCCCTTCTTGAAAACTGGGATGAACTGTGCCCTTTTCCAATCCTTTGGAACGCTACGCTCTTCTAGAGACCTACGGTACACCGCTGCATGAAGGGGGGCAAGTTCCTTCGCGTATTCTGTGTAAAATCGAACTGGTATCCCATCAGGTCCAGCGGCCTTTCCTCTTTATAGCGATTTTAATTGTTTATCTACCGCTCTATCGTCTATTTCGATATCTACCATTATGTCATCTGCACGACAATCTAGAGAAGGAACTACAGAGCAGTCTTCCTCTGTGAAACAGCTTTGTAAAAAGACATTTAGTATTTCGGCCTTTAGTCTGTCATCCTCTCTTTCAGTACCATTTTGGTCACAGAGTGTCTGGACATTTTGTTTTGATCCACCTACCGCTTTGACGTAAGACCAAAATTTCTTAGGATTTTCTGGCAAGTCAGTAGATAGAACTTTACTATCGAATTCATTGAACGCCTCTCGCATAGCCCTCTTCACAATACATTTCGCTTCGCGTAGTTTTTGTTTGTCTGCAATGCTTTGGCTGTGTTTATGTTTGCTGTGAAGTTCCCTTTGCTTCCGCAGCAGTTTTCTAACTCCGTTGTTGTACCACGGTGGCTCTTTTCCATCTCTTACGATCTTGCTTGGCACATACTCATCTAACGCATATTGTACGATGGTTTTGAACTTTGTCCACTGATCCTCAACACTATCTGTACTTGAGACAAAGCTTTTGTGTTGAGCCGTCAGGTACTCTGTAATCTGCTTTTTGTCACTTTTGCTAAACAGAAAAATCTTCCTGCCTTTTTTAATATTTCTATTTACGGATGAAATCATCGATGCCGTAACCACTTTATGATCGCTGATTCCCTGTTCTGCGTTAACTGTTTCAAATAGTTCGGGTCTGTTTGTCACCAGAAGGTCTAATACGTTATCACCACGAGTCGGTTCTCTGTTTAACTGCTCAAGGTAGTTTTCAGATAAAGCACTTATAAAAATTTTTACTGGATTCTTTGTCCCTGCCACACGTTATGAACGTTTGAGTCTCCCAGTCTATATCCGGCAAATTAAAATCTCCACCCAGATTCATAACATGGTGGGGAAATCTACTCGAAATATTTTCCAAATTATCCTTCAGGTGCTCAGCCACAACAGCTGCTGAGCCAGGGGATCTATAGAGACATCCAATTACCATGTCTGAGCCTGCTTTAACCGTGACCTTCCCCCAAAATATTTCACATTTCTGATTTCCCTCAATTTCCTTCGATACTATTGCACTTCTTATCACTATAAACACGCCTTCCCCTTCACTGTCCAGCCTGTCTCTGCGGTATACATTCCAATCTGAGTTTAGGATTTCATTACTGTTTACGTCTGGTTTCAGCCAACTTTCTGTCCCTAGTACTGTATGGGCGTTGTGACCGTTTATTAATGAGAGCAGTTCTGGGACCTTTCTATAGACGCTCCTGCAGTTTACTATTAGCACATTAATATTGTTATTCCCTGTTGCATTTTGCCTACTCCTACCTTGCCGCGTCTCAGGAGGCGTCTTGCTGGGCCTAGGGAGGGAATTCTCTAACCTAAAAGACCCCAATGTGCACTCCACACGTACTCCGCTACCCTTGTAGCCGCTTCCTGACCTATTCAGGGGGACCCTACGTTTCTCCACCCGATAGCGGAGGTCAAGAAATTTGCACCCCAGATCTCCGCAGAATCGTCTGAGCCTCTGGTTTAAGCCTTCCACTCGTCTCCAAACCAGAGGACCGCGATCGGTTCTGGGAACGATACTACAAATAGTTAGCTTTGATTCCACCCCGCGAGCGAGGCTTTCCGCCTTCACCAATTCCGCCAACCGCCTGTGCGAACTGAGGATGACTTCAGAACCCAGACGGCAGGAGTCATTGGTGACGACATGAGCAACAATTTGCAGTCGGGTGCACCCAGTGCTCTCTATCGCCGCCGGCTGGGCTTCCTCCACATCTCGGATGTGACCCCCCGGCAAGCAGACAGAGTGAACACCGGCCTTCTTCCCCGACCTTTCCGCTATTTCCCTAAGGGGCTCCATCACCCGCCTAACGTTGAAGCTCCCATTAACTAATGAACCCCTTGCCCCCCGTGTGCCTTCTCGGACCTTGCTGAAGGAGCAGCCACATGTCCACTCACCGGCAGAGCGGGCGATGCCACACGGCCAGCATCCACATGTACCCTCCGCCTCGTGCGCCGCAAACGCCACTGAACCCGCCACTCCCCTTGGGGAGAGGGTGGCCCAACCGCGCCCGTTACCCGCGAAGACGTCTCGTCAGCAGGGACAAAAGTCAGAAACTAAACAGAAACGAAACGTTTCGTTATAAGTTGAACTGACCAAAGCACTTCCAAGAAAACAATCGCATGTTTATGTAGTCACACAGGAGATGTCGCGATCATTGCTTTAGATTATCGTAGAAGAGTTAATGCTGAACGTAAAATAATAACTTGTTTCCTACAAATCACCCCATCTTTCACACAGCACGTCCATGACTCGATCTTCTTTTCCTGTAATCATTTGATGTGTGACCCAATGATACCTTATACTGTTAGTACAGAATTATAAAGAATGTCGCAACCAGTCGCGGAAACATAATTTATTTATCTTGTTGCAAATCAATTTCGACTGACGTCAGTCATCATCAGTGCACTTCATGTGCAACAAGATAAATAAATTGTTTCCGTGGCTGGTTGATACATTCTTTATAATTTTATATTCTACGGTCGCTGCACAGAAAGGGAACCTTATGGACCCCAACATTCATAATCTTATACTGTAGCATTCTCTTGTCGGACAAATATGTGCTTCCAGGTCCTGAAGGTTTTTCTATACGTATTTAAGTCACATCGAGAAAAAGAATCTAAAGCAACTGATACATGCAAGTATGGGCAACGTTCGACTGGCGCTTGATATAAATGTGGGCCGTTTAGCACTGTTACATTATCTTAGTTATAAAATATGGGTGCGCATAAATTTTGAGCTACCAAGAAGTGTAACTGGCAGTGATGTGGTTGGAGCAGCAATGTACCTGAGGCCGGCGCCGCCTGAATTATTCCTGCCTGCTTCCGGACAGCCGAAAACTCAGCTGCGAATCTGGAAGCAACTTTTCGCTGTTTCCAGCATGTCTACCACAACGCGTATCGCAGACGCCTGCTCGCATGTCAGAGTTTCTGAAAACTCTGTTGATTCCCGTCTACGTCGGCTGATTCATCAAAATTTCACTGACATTACTCTTACCGCAAGGAAATGAAAACCTTTCAGGAGATAAACTCTGGTTTCTGTTCTGCATCCAAAAATAGTTCAAATTTCTCTGAGCATTATGGCACTTAACATCTTAGGTCATCAGTGCCCTAGAACTTAGAACTAGTTAAACCTAACCAACCTAAGGACATCACACACATCCATGCCCGAGGCAGGATTCGAACCTGCGACCGTAGCAGTCGCTCTGCATCCACACATACATTTAAATCTACATACATACTCCCCAAATTATTGTACAGTATATGGCGACGGTTTCTTTGCATAACTGGACAATAATATGTTTAACTTGTAGCAGAGACTCTGAAGGTTTCATACATATGTTTGCATACGTCAGTCGTATCCACTGGAAGTTCTGAGCCCATAGCCGTTACTGGTATGATACTGTCCTGGCACCACACGTAATGCATAAGTTGCCTCTATGAGTGGAACCGTGCAATTGTATTTTTATGAAGGACAGCAAAATTTAGCTTTTATGGTCAATCTTAGAACGCTACAATGTGCGAAAATTTTATATTTAATGTCACTACTTTCAGTACTTGTCTAGAAGGGAATAGGTACAGTTTTTTCGTGAATTCTATGTGAGATGCTATCTTGGAGTGCAGTGACGGTAGCTACTAAGTATTTTCCTTATATCCACCTAACTGCAAAGACTTTCACAAAGCATGATGTAATGTAGTAACTCGCATCTAATGTTATATCATATCCTAGACCACATGAACTTCAGCAATTGAACCGTTAGTTTCAATCATTCTCTTGTAAACTTCCTAGACAGCATGCGACAAGCAGCATTATATTTGTATCACTGATAAACTTTCCCTTTCTTGTACCTTTTACAAACTGAGCGAGAGAAACGTTGTTGGCAGTATGAGACCTAATGTCTCTACTTTATCCTTTCGGTCGGTACGTCAAATAAACGTTGCAGACAGAAGAATAATTTTGCAGCCTATTGCAAATTTTCAGTCTTTAAATTTCCTCAAAAAGACTCTCTTCTATGGTCAGGGACATCTTCTGTAACACTATCGTACCGACTGAATCGGCCAATAAAAGATGTAGCAGCATGCCTCTCAATAGCGTTTATGTCTTCCTCAGAAACACGATCAGACTAGTATAGCTCTGTGTATTCTGGAAAACACTATGTTTACAATTCAGAAAGTGTTCATTTGTATACATCACTTGACGCAGGTCACTGAGCTCACGAATTCACAATCTAGGATGACACCAGCCACGATCTCTAGTCTAGCACATGACAGGCCGCACTCCCACCTTACTATCTCACGTGAGAAGCCACATCCTTCCCCGTCTCCATCTTCCCCTTCCGCTTCCTCACCCCTACTTCTTTCCAGCCAATCGCAGCCTAGTCTTTTAGGTACCATTAAAATTAATCTGCTAATAAAAATTGAAGATTACAAATCTCACCTAATTGATCTAATAGAGAATCAGAAAAATTAAAATGTTAGGACTAGACTAAGTGCTCCTGTCCACCCCCCTCCAACTCTCTCTCTCTCTCTCTCTCTCTCTCTCTCTCTCCCTCTCCCTCCCTCTCACACACACTCACTCACACACACACACACACACACACACACACACACACACACACACACACACACACACACAGTCTTCTTTTATTTTTATTTGTTTGTTGTTTTAAGTAGTTCTGAGTCTAGGGGACTGATGACCTCAGATGTTAAGTCCCATAGTGCTCAGAGCCATTTGAACCATTTCTAAATCAGGGCCAGCCAAGAATTCAGCTCAAGAGCCACGTACTGGACCGTGTGTCATAGCACTCAGCCCGGTTGCCCACTTGCCCCACGACCATGCCATGCTGCCTGAGTGTAAGGAGGGGGCAGAGGGTAAGGCTGCGAATGCATTGTCACTGAATACAACTTGGCTTCATATCATAAATGAAACAAATCTTCAGTATTTTTTAATTATTTTAGGCACACTGAAGACATAATATTTACCTGGTATAAACTGTCGGCATACAGATGGATACCGACAATATCGTAGATTTTAGAACTCACCTTTTTGACTTGTTTACAGTCTAAGACAAATAACGACGCACCACAAAGGAATTATCCGAATAGACCAGAATGCTGTAGACGTTTTTTGTAAATACCGGCAAGCAAATGAATAAAATTTCAGAAAAACTGCATGATTGATTCAAGAGAAAGAGCTTCACAAATGAGCAAATCCATAAGGCATTGGTCCACCTGTGGCTCTTGTGAAAGCAATTTTCGGCTTCGCATTAATTAATAAAGTGGTTGGATATCCTGCTGAAGGCTGACATGCCAAATTCTGTGCTATTAGCGTACTGCTCATTATGCACCAAACGTTCTCGAATGTGGAAAGATTCGGCGACCTTGCTGACCAAAGCAGAGTTAGGAAAGCAAGAAGAGAAGCAGTAGAACCACTCGTCGTGAACGGGTGGGCATTACCTGGCTGGAGTGTAAGCCCACGATGGTGTTCCATGAAGAGCAACAAAACGAGGCGTAGGATATCATCGACGTACCGCTGTGGTGTAAGCATGAGGCCGATTAAACAAAGGGGTCCTGCTATGAAATGGAATGGCACCCCAGAAAATAGGCTGGTATGCAGACAAGTCTTCGGCCTGGAATCTCACTGAATGGAGTAGAATTGTCTTCAGTGATGAGTCCCACTTGGAACGCAGCCGCGATGACCAGCTAAGAAGTGTCTGGAGACGCCCCGTACATCGGTGGGATACCGAGCTGACTGTCGCCCATCGTACGGCCCGCCAACCAGAAGGGATGCTCTGGGGTGCCATTTCATTTCACAACAGGAACCCTTTGGTTGTAATCCGCGGCACAGAGGGACGTCGACGATATTCTAAATCCCGATCCTAGGCTCACATTTCAGCAAGATAATGCCGGCGCGCAGACGGCGAGATTTTCTGCTGACTGTCTTTGTGTTTCCCATGCCCTACGTAGGCCAGCAAGGTCATCAGATCTGTCCCCATATGAAAAAGTTTGTGCTGTCGTTAGGACCTCCTAATGGCTTGTGATTTTGGCTAGTTAACGTTCCAGTTGGACGGGACTTGCCGCGGTATCCCTCAGGGCATCCAACTACTTTATCAATCATTGCCTAGCCGAATAACTGCTTGCATATAGGCCAGAGGTGGACCAACGAGTTATTGACTTGCTTAATTTGTGAGCTCTTTCTCTTGAATAAATCATAAAATTTTTCTGAAATCGTGATCATTTGTTCGTCTGTAGACTTACATCACATCTACCGATTTCCATCTCATTCGGATGATTCCTCCGTGGTGCATCATTTTTTTTTTCCTTGGAGCTTGGTTTCATAATGGTGGAAAGCCTTTCACACACATGTTAAACGAGGTATTGTTGCACCTTTGCAACCTCATTATAGAGATACTGAAACTTACCTGAGGAAAACAACTTTGACGCCCTAGGCAGCTTTAACGTAAAAATATTTGCATTTAAAATGGGAATTACATTGCAGATCAATCCGTTCCGTGTACACATGCACAAGGTTTCTTTCCACTGAAACCGAAAAAGGTTGTGTGTTCTCAGATTGTTTAGAAAACCATCCTCGTAATTAATTTTAATTTTAATAATGAACAGTCTCAGTTGCACCGTTTAGCTAGAATTTACCTAGGTTTCAAGAGGGATAACCCAACCTTCTTCAGAATAACAGTATCTACTGTTTGTTCATAGTGGACATCGTCAAGCTAGAACTACAAATCCATAAATTATCGTCAAACTGTAAAACTTATCTGGTACTGCCTCGGCCCTACTTAGCGACCGCGATGCGGTAGCCAAGAGTGCTGTACTGGAACAGACTGTAGCGTCATGAGGCCCGCCTAGGCGGAAGCAGTACCTTGCGCCTGCGCATAAACTGTATGATAGTTACTTGTATGGACAAGACGTGAACTCCTGACCTTGGGCCGACGCAGTGCCAGTTTGACGATAATTTATGGATTTGTAGTTTTAACTTGACGATGTCCACGATGGACCAACAGTAGATACTGTTATTCTGAAGAAGGTTGGGTTATCCAGACTGAAACCTAGGTAAATTCTAGGTAAACGGTGCAACTGAGGCTGTTCATTTTTAATATTAAAATTAATAGTTATACAGTTGCTGACAGGGCCGGGAAATGTTGAAGATCCTCGTAATTCTTTCAAACTTCGCGTTTTCTTTAAAGCCAGTGAGCTTAGGGACATGGATTGTTTTTGTCAGAATATGGCCCTTTTACAGTGCGATGGCTTTGTAATGAATCCCGATCAAATCCCAAATAAACTGTATCTCATTTTGCAAGGTCTTATTGTGGCAGTGTGCAGCAAAGCACATTTAAAATGCGATATCTGGTGTCCATTACACACGTTCTCCACTCCTCTTTCCTTCATAAATTCAGCAGTAGCGGGATTTTAGTCAAAATCTTTTAGGTTATGCTCCTTGGCTTAACCAACGTACTTTGCAGGTACATATAAAGTCACTATATTCTTCGTTTACTTCCATAGAAAACAGTTGGAAATGACAATGGCATAAAGCAAGTGACTAGAAATTTTACTATTCTTACTAGGCCGGCCGTGGTGGCCAAGCGGTTAAAGGTGGTACAGTCTGGAACCGCGTGACCGCTACGGTCGCAGATTCGAATCCTGCCTCCGGCATGGATGTGATGTCCTTAGGTTAGTTAGGTTTAAGTAGTTTTAAGCTCTAGGGGACTGATTACCTAGAAGTTAAGTCCCATAGTGCTCAGGGCCATTTGAACCATTTTTTATTCTTACTATATCCATCTTCACGTACTCCATGCCTGCAAATATAGCACAGTGTGTTTCTTGATGTATCGACTATGATTCTCATTTTTTGGATCGTTGTAGCTCTTCTCTCTTACATTGTCAGCTAAATCGTTAAATTATTTCTGAATGGTATTGCAATGTCGTTTATTAGCAAATTGCAATACGTGTCGATTATGTGACTGCGTAGTAGACATTGAGGATTATCTTCCCTCCATTGTGTCATCCCCAATGATTTTTAAAGGCTTGTGACGATAGAATGCTAGGCTGCCTCTTTTTGTGCAAACAGCCACTACGCCCGTGAACGTCCTTCATATCATGAATAAACAGGCAATGGTATACAGCGATAACACCACGATTCTGTCCAAGTAATGAGAGTTTTGCCTACCGAAAACTGCCACACCGCAATACTAAATGGAATATTAATTAAACTGAAGGTGAAGGGGGAGAAAGAAAAGGAAAGGGAAGTACCTCGTGATAGCTGGATCGGGAATTTACGCAGAGTCAGAAGCGCCAAGTAAATATGTGTGCCGGGCGGGGATTCAAACACGGGATGTCCTGCTTACAAGACAGTTGCGTTAACCACTCGCCACGCGGACACAGTGTTTATCCCAACTGTACGAACTATCCCAGCTAGCGCCACCTATCAGCAGTTCCCGTCCATGTCATCCATGCTCGCTACACTTAGACTCTCACAGAAGGTCAAACGCTCTTATGCATTTTATACTAAAGGTGGTGGTTCATAGCCCTTCGAGGTTACTCAATTTTATGAACAAAAGTCCGAAAGATCAGACACCACGCAGAATCCGCAGCTGTAATGCATATGACGTAAACTGAAGGATAGGGAGGGACTCACGTCAGCTGCATCGGGACTTTGTGCAAAGTCAGCAACGCCAAGTGGAAGTTGTGCTGAACCAGGATTCAAACACGGAACCTTCTGCTTACTAGACAGTCGCGTGTCTCACAGTAGGGAGAATGGAGAACATGGATGAGAACTGCGGATAAGTGGATTGGTTCAAATGGCTCTGAGCTCTATGGGACTTAACATCTGAGGTCATAAGTCCCCTAGAACTTAGAACTACTTAAACCTAACTAACCTAAGAACATCACACACATCCACACCCGAGGCAGGATTCGAACCAGCGACCGTAGCAGTCTCGCGGTTCCGGACGGAAGCGCCTAGAACCGCACGGCCACCGCGGCCGGCGGATAAGTGGAACTAAGTGGGAATGTGGGTCGGCCGAGAGTCATAACGAGATAGTTGCGATGTACACGGTGTCTGCGTTTGCAGTAGTTAACGCATCTACCTAGTAAGCAGGAGATCGCGGGTTCGAATACCGATTCGGCGTTTATTTTCACTTGGCGCCGCTGACTATGCAAACTCCCGATGCAGATGACATCATGAGTTGCTTCCGTATGCTTTCCTTTCTCAGTCCTCCACTTTCAGTTTACATAATATGTATCACAACTGCGAATTCCGCGTGGTGACTGTTCTTTCGGACTAGTCCGAAAGAACACACACCACTCATTCATATAACTAAGAGAAATGTCGCGCTATAGCGAGTACTTCCGAGAAGCCACGTACATCCGGCTTGCATGCGGTTTGACACGCCGTGACCGGCCCTCCTCTAAACAGTTGAAGGCGAACGCCGACGTTGTTCCTTCGAGAAGGATGCTACCGATTTCCTTCGTCCTCGTTATTCTATTGGACGGTAAACAATTATATTCTTCACTAATCTCTGAACGATCAGAGTAACCGGTGGAGCACTGGGTTGGGAATTACGGCACTAAGAAAGTTCCAGGATGAATCGGAGCAACGAGTTTAAGACGGTTCTGTTGTGCAAATCTCAGGCAGAAGAGTTAACAGGTGAACGTTTACTTCCCAATGGGGCTAAATTCATGCTGACTCCTTTCTCCTGCGTCATATGCACAATATCTGTAGGTAAAATATGGAAAACGATGGAAAAAATTTTAAACAATTCGTGAACGGGTAACACACACCGCTTTCCATCTCAACTCATGCTCTCTTGTCCACAAAAGGAAACTTCTAAATACACAGCAATTACGAACGATAAAAATATCTAAGAAGAAAAATGAAAAACAGGAAACTACTGTCAGATTAGCCTCGCTGGTTTCAAACAAGAGGTAAAAAATCTCCGTAATTCAAATGTAGTTTTGTGGAAAGAAAATGTGATTAATGGACTGTACTAGAACTATCACATGTTCAAACTCATGGTTATCGATACTGCATTCTGTGTCAGGTAGTCAGTTACATGTTCCATGAGTACTTTCAACGATATATCTCAGTGACAATGAACGATTCAGTTTACTGAATAGTAATTTCATTGAGATTTAAATACTGCTGCAGGTTACTCATCTACAGGTGAAAGTACATAAAAGAAATCATATTTAGTTTAATATCGCAAGTAAGTATGTAAAATGACTGCACTAAAGAAGCTTCAAGTTTTTAATAGAGAGTATTGTATGGAATACATTAAGTTTCAATGAAGGACGAATTTCTGCCTAATTTCAGATTTACCTTTGCTACTTTTTATGTGTGTAATCTCATCGCATAAGTAGTCAAACACTATGCTAGCTGTGTTATTAACTCCTTTCTCAACTAAAGGAAAATTGAAAGAAAAGTTATCAAGCTCATTTTTCTTGTGAAGTTGTAAATATGATTGCCATAATCTGTTATGAACTCCAGCTGATTGTTTGCAACACATGTCAAAAGAGAAAACATGCACTGCAGTACTGTAGTTGAAATAGTTAAACTCCTTAAATTGTTGACTATAAGACGACACGTTTTTGTACAATGACAAATTTCTTCCTTGGATGGTTCAAATGGCTCTGAGCGCTATGGGACTCAACTGCTGAGGTCATTAGTCCCCTAGAACTTAGAACTAGTTAAACCTAACTAATCTAAGGACATCACAAACATCCCCGAGGCACGATTCGAACCTGCGACCGTAGAGGACTTACGGTTCCAGACTGCAGCGCCTTTAACCGCACGGCCACTTCGGCCGGCCTTCCTTGGATGAAATATCCCACAGTATGACAATACTGAATGAAAATAAACAAAGTTAGTCAATTTACTGACGTGCCTCTCTTCTTGGCATGCAATAAAATGATGTGCAAAAGTAACTGATGTGAGTTGTCTAAGAGCCTATAAACTTTGTTCCTTTTTTTCACTTTAAATATACATCCAAGATTGTTGAAGATATTTTAAATTTATCTTGTTGTTGTTACAACCTCTGAAGTGGAGGTCGGAATAGGCACTGTTGTCTTAAACTGGCACACTGGCACACGCACGCACGCACGCACGCACGCGCGCACGCACACACACACACACACACACACACACACACACACACAAACACGCGCGCGCGCGCACGCACGCACGTACGTACGCACGCACGCACTTGTAGAAGATCTATAATCCTTATTTAGGCCGTCTGTAATCGATCTCACGAACCAGGCAAACTATAGCATCTACTGTTCTGAAGAAGTGTGTCATGTACAGGAAGCTAGGAGAGCTTCCAACTCCTCTTCAAGCACAAAACATGCAGAGAGGACATAGAATTTGTAACTCCCTCGGCACTTTCACCAGGAATAAAAATCTTCTCGCTACGAGCGAGTATTATGTTTGTTGGGCGAAGGAGGTGGTTAGTTTGCGCTGAGGCCGAGCTTTATAGACACGCGCGCCGTGCTGGGAGCTGGCCGGAGGGTGACGTTCATGTCAATAAGGCGGCCGCGATAGCCACGGCTTCATAACGCCCAGCCCACGGCGGCACGCTGACTGAATTTATAATACGATTGCTGCTGCCGGCGGCGGAACTACCCGCACCAGTGATGTCGTATTACTGATTAATATCTCTGCGATGGAGATACCATGTCCCGCCGTCCTGTAGCCTTCTGCGAGATAACTGTAACCGTTACAGCTGTTATTATGTAAATGTCTTAACTCCAGCTGCGTCCTGATATGAACGCTAAGGTGAAATTTGACGAGCCCATTTGTTTGCAAATGATGACGTACTATTCAATGCAAGGCTCCCTCACTTATAACTTGAAACAAAGAACAAGTTAAGTTAAAATGATATACTCCGTCGCTAACATCGTTAAATACAAACGTAGGGCAAAAATGTAACATCCCGCTGTGACTTTGTAACAGTAAGAATGTGAGAAATGAAAGATTGCGTGTTGTAGCATAGATTTTTTAATTATATGAACCACTTCATTCTACATCTACATATGTTGTACACTCTGCAGTCCACCACACGGTTCATGGTTGAGGGTGCTTCGCACCAATATTATCAGTTCCAAGTGTTAATCCATTCGTGTATTGGCAGTATAAATGCCTATCTGTACACCATAATCTCTTTTATCTTATTCCCATGATCATTGCTGATAGTAGCACAGTATTACTTAAATTAACCCGTTAGGGTGTCGGGAGAACTGCTTCCAAAGATTCCCATTTTAAGTTTCCAGAACATTTCTGTGGGTTCTTCTGATATGTTGCCATACTGGGAGCGCCTCATTGAATTCGTGCCTTGTCTGCAAAGGGGTTGTGGCCACATTAATAATGTAATTTTTGATAACTTCATGTATGGTGAACCAAGTGAGCTAGCACAGTCGTTTCTCGCATTCATATCCCCATCTGACAGTCCAGGTTTGTTTCCTGCGATTCGTGTAAATTACGGAAGGCAAACGCCGGGCTGGTTCCTTTTCAAAGAACACGACACGTATCCGAGCTCGTGTGCCATCTAGTTGCTGCTGGAGCGTTAGACGCCACTCTTACACCTTCCATACTGTTTTGTGTTATCATGAGGAAACCTCAAGTTCTTTGTCTGCAGCTGGCGTTACTTTGTTCGTACGATACATTCCAACTAGTCCAAGGACGAACAATATCGCTATGTCAAACGCCAGTTCTACATTATAGACTATCTATGTGAGATATTTGATTGTGATACCAAAGAAACGTTGTGATCTATTTCATTTTGGCCTTGAAGAAGTGCCTTTTTTCGACATATCTAGGAAAGAATGTTCCGCTGGGTATCAGAGTCATATAGGAATTCGGGACAATGAACTGCTGGGTGAAGCGGTCAAGAAGGCCTTCGCTTTTGCTACTATAGTGCTGTCTAAATTCCCCATAATTCGTCTCTGTTGAGGCACAGTGTTAGGAGGAGAAGTCATTGGGCTCCGTGCGGGTTCGTGTGTAAGAACAGGCCCGCGGTATTCCTGCCTGTCGCAAGAGGCGACTAAAAGGAGTCTCAAACGTTTCGGCCTATATGTGATGGTCCACCCTCGGGTTTGACCTCAATCTTTCCAAATTATTCCGAAGACCGAGGCAATTGGGGAAGGGTGCCTTACATGGTGCATTTTGTCCTACGTGCACTGAGACCTCTAGCCAGCTTTATCGTCGTCGCATTGCTGTTCCGCTCGTTCTCCATCTCTTCGGTGAGGATACGTTCCTGGGAACAATTTCCACTAGTCACTGTGCAGTGTTGCTTTTTCCGGAGGCGACGACCATGGACTTTATTGCACCTAATATCCAGCACAGTAGCCAGTCCGTTGTGGTGCGGCCGCCATGTACCCTGTTGGTTGTAGCCCCCTAACAACACAGGGATCGCTATCCCCACGTATGCCAAGGAGTAGATGCCCATCTCCCTAGGGCATCAGAACTCCCGGCAATGGCAATCCTGCCAGGTGGCGCCCGTGGGGAGTGACCTTGGTCGGAGTAGGTGGCATCAGGGTGGATGACACTCAATGTAGCGTGTCACATCATCTCTTCCAAGGCCAAGTCTGTAAGGGTTCGAGGGTTCACTTTAAAGCTGGCCACACCATGGGAGGAACGAAAGGCTACGAATGACAGCGAAACGTATTCGCCCCGGTGTCTCGTCTGTACAAGAGGTGATGGGGAATCCTTTGTGTCCGTGAAGCTCAGTTGTTTGTAGAGCATTTAGAGGATAAGTTCGGAGAGGGGGAGGGCTTGTCCAAAATGCGGTCAGGGTCAGTCTTGATAAAAACATCCTCTGTCCAGTCACGAGCCTTACTCGCTTGTAAGAAGCTGGGGGATGTTTCTGTTACTATCACTCCCCATAAAAGCTTAAACATGGTCCAGGGCATTATTTTCCACAGGGATCTCCTTTTACAGTCCGATGACGAGCTGCGCGCCAACTTAGAGCGACGAGGTGTCCATTTCGTCCGGCGCATCCACCGGGGTCCGTGGGATCATGAAGTTGCCACCGGTGCCTTAATCTTGGCCTTCGAGTGTGACAGATTACCTTAGAAGGTAATGTGGTGCTTCAGCCTCCCGCTGTATTTCCAGCCTCATATGTCGCGATTGTGGTCGTCCATCTTATCCTGATACTCCATGTGCCCCACCTCCCATCTGCATCGACTGTGGAGAGCACCATCCCCCTTGCTCGCCGGACTGTAAGATTCTACAGAAGGAAAGGAAAATAATGGAATACAAGACCCTGGACTGACTGACCAACACTGAGGCTATGCGGAAATTTGAACTACCTCATCCAGTACATATGACGTCATCTTATGCCACCACTGTCACTCCTGCTACAGTTTCTATAGCTGCAGCACATACCGTCAGCTCTCAGAGCCAGAGGACCACACCTGCCCCCTTGATGGTGGGGGCTACTTCTCTCTCTGTTGCTCCCACACCACCTACCTCGGGAGCAGCACCCCCTCAACCACCGGGGAGACACCAGTCTCCACTTATAAGCCGGAGAAGCGTAAGTCTTCTTTGGCTTCTCTCGCTAGGATGGGATCCCTTGGGTCACTCCCTTCCCAGGTTCCTACCAGCAGCACAGAAGACACCCACCAGTGGCTGAAGAAGCCTCAAGTCGCTGGTTGTCGAGCAGCGCGATCCTCTTCAGTCCCGGAGACTGACTCGAAAAAGCCCTCCCATTAAGGGCTACCAAAGGAACACCGTGAGAAAACGAAATTTAAGACCCCTAAGACCAAGGAACATGTAGTGGCACCTACTCCACCGCTACCTACAAACTCTGCATCTGAGGATGAGGTGGAGATTCTTGCAGCCACTGAGGACCTCGACCTCGCCGGTACCTCAGCCATGATGGATGTCACTCCTGTCGGTACTCAATTAGTGGCAGCAGGTGACCCAGCAAAGTAATTTGCCACCTCAGTCCCTTCACGCCTTTCTCGGCCATGGACAATGTCATCCTCCAGTGTAACTTGTAACACCTCCGTTTATTATCCCGACCCGATCTGATCGAATAGCAGCCCAATATTTATTATTAATATGACCGTGTACCTAATGGGGCTGGTAATCGGAATTGACTGCTACGGAAGTTGTTACTTTCCAGTTCGTCCTGTTCAATACTGTAATAATGAAATGTCTGATAACAAGAAAAACACCAACACAGTTTCACTAATTACGAACCTATATTCTTCTCAAAAACACAAAAAAGGAGACAGCCACTGCCTTCGTCATACATATCTAATTACGGCTAATCTCAGCACAGGCTTCTTCATTTTCATTATCGTCACACGCTAATCCATCACTGCATCCAACACTGCAATCCAACACTGCAATCCAAGGTGATGCCTGCGCGGTAGACGCGAAACCAAATATCGGCCCTAGAAATGTCACTGATCACTTTTGTAATAATACTTCTTCACCTTCCCAGTATTATTCTAGAACAAAGGGGTCTCACCACGGCGATGGCGACTCCCTTCTGCGTTAAAGCCTTGTATTTCAACAAAGATCTCCACACACCTCTACCCGCAACAGGGCACTGGCACAACTCCACACTCGCTCTCACAACACGACACAATCGATTGTTCGCCCTATCGACCTGTGCCGAGTGCAAATGGTAAGGGCCTACGGACCCCTTACAAACTGCAGTGGTTTCTTCCACCATCTTGCTGAACTCCGACAACTTCTCAGCCTTCGCTCTTTCTTCTGCATTGCTGTTTAAGAAACTTGGTTTCCAGTGATGTGAACCCCCGCCCTCCGTGGCTATCGGAGTTATTATAAGAACCAGGCAGCTTTTGAGAGGGTATCTAGTGGCGTCTGCATCTATGTCCTTCACTCTCTTCAAAGCGAGTCTGTCCCTCTGCAAACACCTTCAGAGGCTGTCGATGTTCGGTTGTGGACGCCTCAGGCTGTTACTGTCTGCAGTCTGTATCTTCCACCGGATGGTGATGCCCCGCAGCATGTCTTGGCTGCACTAATAGCCCAATTGCCGCCACCTTTTCTGTTACTGGGAGACTTCAACGCCCATAACCGTCTGTGGGGTGGATCAGTGGCAACGTGCTGAGGCAACACCTTTCAGCATGTATTGGCACAGCTCGACCTTTCCATTTTAAATGATCATACCTTCACACATTTCAGTGTGGCGCATGGCACGTACTCAGCCATCGACCTATCGATCTGCAGCCCTAGCCTCTTACCGTCAGTCCAATGGAGTGTGCATGACGACTTGTGTGGTAGTGACCACTTTCTGATCTTTCTGTCACTGCCACAGCGTCACTCTCCTGGACGCCCTTGCAGATGGGTTATGAATAAGGCTGACTGGGACTTGTTCTCCTCCATTGACACTACTGAGCCTCTTTCCAATGAAACCATTGATGCGGTAGTTCACTCGGTCACCACCAGTATCGTTACTGCCGCAGAATCTACCGTTCCCCGTTCTTCTGGGACCACTCGGCGAAGGACTGTGCCTTGGTGGTCGCCTGAGATCGCTGAGGCGATTAAAGATCGCAGGCTGACGCTCCAGCGTCAGAAGCGGCATCCTTCATTAGAAAACCTCATCACCTTTCAACGCCTCCATGCGCGGGCCTGCCGCATCATTCGCCAACACAAGCAGGAGTGCTGGGAAAGGTATGTCTCCACCATTAGCCTTCATATCTCTCCATCGCAGGTTTCGGCCAAGATTAGACGACTCTATGGCTATCGGATCCCTGTCAGCGTCCCTAAGCTCTCACTGAATGTAGCAGTTTGTACTGACTCCGACACAATTGCAAACCGCTTAGCAGACCATTTGGCTCTCAGTTCCGCTTCTACGAATTCCGTTCAGTGAGTGGGAATTCCACAGTGTCCTAACCTCTTGCCCTGATATGGCTCCCAGGCCTGATTGCATCCACTGTCAGATGCTCAAACACCTCTTGGTGGACTGCGAGCGACGCTTCCTAGACCTTTATAATCGTATCTGGATCGAGGGTGAGTTCCCGTCGCAATGGCGGGAAAGCATCGTAATCCCCGTTTTGAAACCTGTCAAGAACCCACTGGAGGTGGACAGCTACCGCCCTATTAGCCTCACCAAAGTTCTTTGCAAGCTGCTCAAACGCATGGTGAGCCGGTGGGTGAGTTGGTAACCCGAGTCTCGGGGCCTTCTGGCTCCATCTCAGGGTGGGTTCCGTAAGGGCCGCTCTGCCACCGATAATATGGTGAGTCTGGAGTCTGCCATCTGTATGGCCTTTGCCCGCCGTCAGCACCTCATCGCTGTCTATTTCGACATGAGAAAGGCATACGATACGACATGGCGACATCACATCCTCTCTACGCTTCATGGTTGTGGGAGGAGGAGGAGGATATTAGTGTTTAACATCCCGTCGACAACGAGGTGATTAGAGACGGAGCACAAGCTCGGATTAGGGAAGGATGGGGAAGGAAGTCGGCCGTGCCCTTTCAAAGGAACCATCCCGGAATTTGCCTGGAGTGATCTAGGGATACCACGGAAAACCTAAATAAGGATGGCCGGACGCGGGATTGAACCGTCGTCCTCCCGAATGCGAGTCCAGTGTCCTACCACTGCGCCACCTCGCTCGGTCATGGTTGGGGTCTTCGGGATGCGCTGCCGATTTTCATACGAAATTTTCTGTCGCATCGTACCTTCCGCGTGCAAGTTGCGACCTCCCACAGTTGCCCCCGAGTTCAGGAGAATGGGGTACCACAGGGATTTGTCTGAAGAGTTTGCCTGTTTTTAATTGCAATTAATGGGCTCGCTGCGGTGGTGGGAACGTCTGTCTCAGCTTCCTTGTATGCTGACGACTACCGCCTCTCCTATAGCTCCATTGGCATTGCAGCTGCTGAACGTCAGCTGCAAGACGCTATCCGCAAGGCGCAGTCTTGGGCTGCAGCGCATGGCTTCCAGTTTTCAGCTGCCAAGACCTGCGTTATGCATTTCTGCCGGCGACGCACTATTCATCCTGAGCCACGGCTTTATCTTGATGGCGAACCTCTTGCTGTGGTGGAGACACATTGGTTTTTGGGTGTGGTTTTTTATGCCCAGTTGACTTGGCTCCCTCATATTCGGCAGCTTAAAGAGATGTGTTGGCGGTATCTTAATGCTCTGCATTGCTTGAGCCACACCAGCTCGGGAGCCAATCGGTGTACACTCTTACGGCTCTACCAGGCGGGATTACGGGAGCCTGGCTTATGGTTCAGCATCCCCTTCTGCGTTGTGGGTGCTCGACTCCATCCTTCGCAGCGGGATCTGACTTGCCACTGGAGCTTTCTGGACCAGCCCTGTGAACAGCATACTTGTGGAGGCAGGTGTTCCTCCACTGCGTTTATGGCGCCAACGTTTACTGGTCGCTTATGCTACACACGCTTGTAGCTTGCCAGGGCATCCTAATTACCGTCTCCTGTTCCCTCAGTCGCTCATCCATCTCCCAGAACGTCGGCCGCGGTCGGGTTTTACGATCGCAGTTCGCGTCAGAGAGCTTCTTTCTGGGCTTGGGGTTTTGCCTCTCCACCTCTTTTCCGGGCCCCTCTGCGTACGCTCCCGTGGTGTGTGCCCTGCTCATGCCTTCGGCTTGAATTGGCACGGGACCCGAAGGACTCGGTCCCTCCTGAGGCCTTCCGCCGCCGTTTTCTTTCCGTCCTTGCCATGCATCAGGGCTCTGGCGTTGTCAACACTGACGGTTTGATGGTTGCTGGTTGTGTCGGTAAAGCTCTCACTCAAGGGGACCATTACGAACAACACTCATTGCCGGCTGGCTGCAGCGTTTTCACTGCTGAGCTGGTCGCCATCTCTCGTGCCCTAGAGTATATCCGCACCTGCTCAGGTGAGTCCTTCGTTATCTGTAGCGACTCCCTGAGCGGTTTACGAGCTCTTGACCAATGTTTCCCTCTCTCTCGTCTGGTGATGGCAATCCAGGAGTCCCTCCATATTCTTGCCCATTTTGGCCGCTCTGTGGTCTTTGTGTGGACCCCTGGTCATTTCGGCATCCTGGTCAATGAACGTGTTGACATGCTGGCCAAACAGGCTGCCTTATTGATAGGGCTTTCGGAGAGTGACCTCAGGGCAGTTTTGCGGCAGAATGTACTTCGCACCTGGGGTGAAGAATGGCGCACCCTGCCTTCACCAAACAAACTTCGGGCCATCAAAGAGGCTACTGGTGCGTGGCGCTCCTCTTTGCGGGTCTCTCGCAAGGGGTCTGTTGTCCTCTGCTGGCTGCGCATTGGGCACACCCGGATGACGCACAGCCACTTACTGCGCCGTGAGGACCCACCTCTATGTCGCTGCGGATCCGCTTTTACGGTGGTCCACATTTGGTTGACTTGTCCCCTTTCACCGGTGCTCAGGCAGACGTTTGCGTTGCCTAATACGCTCCCTGCCCTTTTAACAGATGACACTGCCATGGCAGGCTTAGTTTCGCGTTTTATTAGGGCAGGAGGATTTTATTACTTAATCTGTTTGTCATTTTTTTGTGTTGAGTCTGGCCTTTGGCCTACGATTTTAGACTGAGTTTTTAGTGTGTTTCTCGGTGGTTGGCTTTTCCGTTTTTGTCTCTATGGTCGGCCAGCAACTGTCACTGTGATTTTAATTCGTTTTGTCTGACCTCTGTCTGAGTCTTTCTTGTCCTGTGTCGTCTCTTGTCGTCTCCATTGTTCGTTTTTATTCTGTGTGGGTATTTAAAGTTTTGGAAAAAGGGACCGATGACCGTCGCAATCTGGTCCCTTCAATCCCACAAACCAACCAACCAACCAAAAGACATTGGAAGTGTGACATAAAAATCTGTCATACGTAAAGCTTACTAAACGGCTGTAGAAAAACTCTTTCCAGTCACTGAGGGTAGAAAAGGGAGGCTGAACGTGCTTTGACATACATATTCATATTCAGCGATTATACGAGCAAGGTGACACAGTGGTAAGAGGCTGGATTTGTATTCGGAAGGACAGCTCATCGAGCCATCCACATGTAGGTGTTCCGTGATTTTGCTAAATCGCTTGAGACAACAGCCGGTATGGTTCCTTCGCTATGGCACGGCGGATTTCTTCCTCATGTTTCCCCACACCGAGCTTGTGATTTGTCTCTGATAACTTTGTCGTTGATGGTCGTTAAAGGCTAACCTTCTTTTTTTCAAGCGAGATAACTCAAAATGTGCGTTGCTTGAGGCGTACCTAATTTCTGTACATCAACAGAATTTATTTTATAATCATGACAAGGGACCAGCAACACTTTTCCCTGCGGATCTGCCTGCTACTGTAGCAGGAAAAAAAACATGTTCAAATGTGTGTGAAATCTTATGAGACGTAACTGCTAAGGTCATCAGTCCCTAAGCTTACACACTACTTAAGCTAAATTATCCTAAGGACAAACACACACACCCATGCCCGAGGGAGGACTCGAACCTCCGCCGGGACCAGCCACATAGTCCAGGGCTGGAGCGTCTCAGACCGCCCGGCTAATCCCGCGCGGCCTGTAGCAGGAGACCAGACGCATATGTCGCGAATTTTAGTTTTTGGCGGATTTATGATAGTTTGAAAATTAAAAAAAAGATTACATAATTTTTATGCAGCTGGTTAATAGGCCACAATTTCTTAGTGTTTTCTGTCCTCTCCATGTATTTTGAGCTGATTTTAGGAACGAAACCGTATCCTCAGCTTTAGATGAATTTGATTTTAACGTAAATTATATCTCCAGCTACTTTTAACTTTTAAGCACCTTAACGACATTTTGCTCTATCTTTTTTTTTAAAAAAACGTGAGCAAAGTCCCCCAACCTAACAAAAAGAACACCTTTTGACGTGAACATCATAAATTTTACCACTCCATCAACTGCTTTTTTTTTCTTTCTACACGTTGTGTAAAAGAAATGTTGCGACAACCTTCGAGCAGTTTAGAGGATGTCCTTAGGAACCAATCGAGGATAGGAAACCGTGTCGGGAAGCGTCACCCAACGCCGCTACAGAGCGTCAAAATTACAGGCGCTGGCGCTGCTCACTAGGTCAAACCTCTGGCAGCAGCCGTGACTTCGTATGCTGACAGACTGTAGACGGAATGTCTCGCAATATTATTTGGTATTTAGTGATCGCGACTGATTGCCACGGTCGCCAGTGAAGAAAACTGAGGTATCTGATGCGTAGAAAGGTCTTGTCTGTTATGTATGTGATGCTCTGTTGCCTCAGTGGATGACACAGGTTTCCATCCACAGTTTATTTTTCTCCTTCAACCCCCCAAAATCTCCATTATTTTTCCGTATACAGGACAAAAGTGAACTGGGGTATGGAAACCCGTGTCCGAAACCGTCATCCATCGAAGTAACAGAACATAGCATTCATAGGACACAGGGCCTGTCTGCGTAGTAGCTACACTCCAACTGCTCCACTGGTGATCGTGGCAATCATTCGCGATCGCTGAATAACGAACAACATTGTGAAACGTTCCACCTACGTTCCGTCAGCGTACCAAGTCACGTTTGTTGCTGAAATGGTTGCCTACTGACTCTGTAGCGTCGTTGGTTAACGTTTCCGGACATATTTTCCTATCGTCGATTTCTTCCTAAAAACACCTTCTACAACCCCACGAAATTTGTAGGAACATTTCTGGGATACGCTATATGCTAGGTACAGCTGACTGAAAGTCAGTTTTTTTAATTACCTTCAGATTTCTGGAGGCACTGCGACACGGCATGTTCGTTTAGTAGATCGTCACGTTTATTACCCATGGTGAATTATCTGCAACAGTAGAGTACAATAATTAGGAATAGATTAGATGATAATGGTGCAGTGCTTGTTTCTGTAAAATTTCAATCTCATACACATTACTTTAAATTGACTACAGTGTACTGTACGTTACATTTTGATTGTGTTTTTTATAATGACCTCTGTCGTGACAGTAATGCCATGAGAAGGGTAGGAAATCGGCGGTTAGCTTTCAAATTATCATCCCAGAATTAGCCTCAAGCAATGTAAACGAATTAATCGGAAACCTACATCTGAATGTAAGGGATGGGATTTGAACTGCACAACTCACAGAGATGTGCTTAGTATCAAGTAACTACTTGCACATTTCATCGGAGTAAATGACTAATTCTTACTATTCGCTAGCAACTATGGATGTAATAAACATGATTCGTCACTTCCCGCCACGCAATGATCGGTACAAATCATTTTGTTTACCAATGGCGTGTTTTCAACCCCAGAGGGACTCATACTCTCTTTCGATCTTGACTCGAAGACCGAATAGAATTTCGCTAACACGTCTTTGGGATGAGGAGCGAAAGGAGACTTCCGGTGCGTGGCTTCCTTTGTCGTCCTAACTTTGTTGGCCTGCGGGGAGATACCACAAACAGGTGCATTAGGTGTCGGGAGGGACGACATTAACCGTGTAGGTTGCATGCATCGGCCTTGTTGCTATTAGCCTTGAGCTGACGGAGGTGTAGCCGTGAAGCAGTTACAGTCAATGCGCCTACAAAGAGGCTGCGCTCACCAACGCACGTCTACCTTGCACGTATTGTGGGGCGGCGGGTGGAATTTATTACAGTTGTAATGTTTTGTAGAATTGTAGAAACACTTCATTTCCCGGCCGATGCACCATATGTGGGGCGGCGGGTAGAATTTATGTTATTTAAAATGTTTCTATTATTTAGAATGTTATTTATGCTGTCTTTCGCCGTTCTCAACACTGGCTCTCTAACTACAATATTGGCAACCAGAAAGTGATTAGCAAAACGTGAAGCCTGTAATTAGAATTCCTAGTGCCCACTTCATCTGAGAATACACTTATAGTTACAGCTTAAAGCTCTGAGGAATTAGGAGATTGTCCAGGATTTATTATCAAAAACAGTCGTGAAAAAACGTTCTGTATTCTGAAAGTCACAGATGAAAATAAAAGAATCCACACAATCTAACTAACAGAGCAGTTCAGAGTCTAATGCGCTGATGCCGCTATAACTATCCAAATTAAATATTTAAAAGAATGCTCGCCATAATTTGATGATAATGTTCATCAAACGCCACGCTAAAATAATGGTAGAATGTCTGTCCCCCGACGGCACGTGAAAATACGACAATACGCAAACTGAAGATCGATAATTAAAGTCAACCCAGAATTAACACTTCACTCGAAAATGATTTCATGGTTATGCGTATCTCGAGTAACTTAATACGGCATCCGAGGCTGTTTGTAGCAATGATACCGACGCGACGCGACTCCCGACACAGATGGCGTGCTATTCAGTGTCTGGAGAGAACTGGGGCCTTTCTTCCTCGCGCAGCATTCTTATATATGAAGCCGCGGTGCGGACGGCTAAGGCAACGCCTGATCAAATCGGCTCTCCCGACTAGCCGCTGGGCTAGTAATGCACCACTTTAAGTTACCGAACAAATCATAGCTTCTTCTGCTGATGGCCGATGAAGCTCTCAATTTAAATGTGCATTCAGCACACAGGTAAGTAATTATAATAAAAGTCTGACGTGGCTAAGTAAATATTTTGGGCGAGAGAATTAATTTAATTACACTACACGCAGTAGACGAGCTCTGAACCGGCCCTTTGGAGATACGCTATCGCTATACTTATATAGTTATTCAATTGAAACTTCTCACATCTTTATGATTGTAGCGGATCTCCATTCTACTTAAATATAAACATCCTAGCCTTATTTATTAGCCTACTTAATCTATCTTGCTTCCTTAAGTTTTAAGACAAAAACCAGAAAATCATGAATTTCCACTAAAATTTTAATTTGTGAAATCCAAAGTACTGTTTCTATTAAATCATTACGAAAAAGGAATCTAACTATCAATTTTTAAGTCTCTAGCTCTTTTCTGTTGCGCCAATGATTTTTACAGAAAAACGTCCATATTTCTAAAATGGCTAAAGTTATCGAACTGATATTCAACACTTATTAATTTAGTATTACTCCTGACATCCTAGGAATATTTTCGGTTATTTACTTGATTTTTAAAGTATTGCGCAGAATTTATGACGTTAGAGCTAGTTAAAGCGGACTGGCTGGCACACAATGTAAAGACTGATGTGAATTTACTACGGCGTGAGTAGGCTGCTTCCCTACATCACCCTCAACTTAATTTTTTTGTTTTTAAATGTTAATGAATGAAAAAAAATTTAATTACAAAAAGGGAAACTTCCTATGAAATTTTAAAATTGAAATGTAAACATATAGAAATATTAAAAAGAAAAAACTGATTACCTACTTTAATTATTTAAATTGCTTGCATGTTAACTGCCTCTTAAGCAATATTATCACTCAAAATTTAAGCAAAATCAATGAAACACTTTGGCATACATATTGCCTTAGACTAACAAACACATAAAAATATGTAATATTATGAAAATCTTAAATACATTAAATACATTTTTATATACAGAAATTCAAAGAAAATAAGTTATTCATACTACATAAACAGATGATTATCTCTTAGCAGTCTTTTCTAAACCTGAAAGAAAATTTCACAAATAATTTTTACACACGTGGTTGTAGCCGCTTTGGCTGGCGTTCTACACTTCCATTCACAAAGGTAGAGGAGGGGAAGTTGCTATGGTGTGCGTCCTTCACGTTCACTCTAAATTACATGGGGAAAGGGGAGGGATCACTGTGAGTTGTGTCCAAGTCACTCCACGCTTTCACGCAGCTACCAGGCTGCCGCTATCTGGTTTGTCCTGTAGAACAAACAAAAAGAGTGCCTCAGACTCTGTTCACTTATAATTTAAGGGTGGGTCACAATGAAATGGGGATATATACATTTTATCTTCCAATATGTTACTGGAACAAAGTTAACAGAACGTTTTTCAATTTTACTCTCGTGGTTACTTAATTGTCATAAAATCGGTAAACAAATGGCTCAAAACACCGTTAGCCACGTACTAGAGAAAATTTATGCTCAAGGCATACAATCATGAATCCTAATTAATTTCAATTAATTATTTCTGGGCCGGAACACTGAACCAATGCTTGGTACATTCCTGACAAATCTGTATTTTATTTACTTAGCTGACTCATCTTTGATTACCTTATTCTTAGAGATAGTATGAGTATATTTGATTATTAATTGTATTCTCAGCTTCTTTGTACATGTGAGTAACTTTTGGTAATAGTACAGTTCTGAGTGTTCAAAACACACTACGTTTAGTTGATTATTAACTCCACTTATTGTTCCTCTGCGGTTGTGTCAGTTCTACATCTGCAATTATGTACTTACTTCATCGAAGTGTATTTATGCTGAGCTATAAATAATATTTCACGTCTGCCATTATGTTACTCAATTATGTTGCTAGTGTATGTACTTAAGTAATACTCAATCTATTAACATTTAAAGCATAGGACAGCACATTTATTTCATATCTACAGTGTATTGCAACTGATCAGTTTGCTCACGTGGCAATCCATTTCCACTCGATCAGACGATGAAACCTCAGGTAGTCTGTCTTGACCTACCACTAAAATGCATTAAGTAATTATGGACGAGCGTAATGCTAAATTCCTTAAACCTATAGGACACCATGAGCTGCTCTGTCTCATTTAACATAAGCGTACCTATGGTCGCCTTCACGCCTCCAACTCATAACCTCAATACGTGTAGGTGTGTCCTGTCACACACTACACCAAAACAATGGCCAGCTCCAACCTTATTAATACTTCAGGGACGTGTCCTTCACGTCTCAACCACAAACACTGTTCAATTCTATTTCACTGCCATTCCTTGCTGCACAAGGTGAGTTTATTCTTACAACTTATCTACATATTTTTCATAACACTAAGCACTCTGTTTTACTATTAATTAGTTAGCCCTACAGCATACCATACAGTAGGTTTCACTGCCACTTCAGATCCTGCTTGAACACGAATTTGTATATCCTTTTAAAATACTGTTGGTGGACCATTTCCAACAAGACAACACTCTGTACTTACAATATTACGAGAGTTCTATACATACTTGTTACTCAAATACATTTGTATCTTAATTACGTCATACTTCTCTATTGTTTATGTCACTGTTAGGTTTGTCACATTAGGTATTTTTTTTCATTAATCGGTAGATGGAATGGTTACAGAACATTTTTGTATATGAGAGTAAGAGCCAAAAGCTTGGTGGATAGTAAAGATGAAGAATGAGTGAGACCTGAAAAGGAAAGAAGATCTCACACAGCTGGGACTGCACAGCTGCCACACTGTGTAGAGGTTACAGAACAACCTCCTAAACAGAATTCATTAGCTTAATGCTAGCTTGATAACCATACCGGAAGATTTAATGTGTTTGAGAGTTGTTGTTGTTGTGGTCTTCAGTCCTGAGATTGGTTTGATGCAGCTCTCCATGCTACTCTGTCCTGTGTAAGCTTTTTCGTCTCCCAGTACCTACTGCAACCTACATCCTTCTGAATCTGCTTAGTGTATTCATCTCTTGGTCTCCCTCTACGATTTTTACCCTCCATGCTGCCCTCCAATACTAAATTGGTGATCCCTTGATGCCTCAGAACATGTCCTACCAACCGATCCCTTCTTCTGGTCAACTTGTGCCACAAACTTCTCTTCTCCCCAATCCTATTCAATACTTCCTCATTAGTTATGTGATCTACCCATCTAATCTTCAGCATTCTTCTGTAGCACCACATTTCGAAAGCTTCTATTCTCTTCTTGTCCAAACTATTTATCGTTCATGTTTCACTTCCATACATGGCTACACTCCATACAAATACTTTCAGAAATGACTTCCTGACACTTAAATCAATATTGGATGTTAACAAATTTACCTTCTTCAGAAACGCTTTCCTTGCCATTGCCAGCCTACATTTTATATCCTCTCTACTTCGACCATCATCAGTTATTTTGCTCCCCAAATAGCAAAACTCCTTTACTACTTTAAGTGTCTCATTTCTTAATCTAATTCCCTCAGCATCACCCGACTTAATTAGACTACATTCCATTATCCTTGTTTTGCTTTTGTTGAAGTTCATCTTATATCCTCCTTTCAAGACACTGTCCATTCCATTTAATCATACAGTAAAGCTGCATGCCCTCGAGAAAAATTACGGCTGTAGTTTCCCCTTGCTTTCAGCCGTTCGCAGTACCAGCACAGCAAGGCCGTTTTGGTTATTGTTACAAGGCCAGATCAGTCAATCATCCAGACTGTTGCCCTTGCAACTACTGAAAAGGCTGCTGCCCCTCTTCAGGAACCACATGTTTGTCTGGCCTCTCAACAGATACCCCTCCGTTGTGGTTGCACCTACGGTATGTTTGAGAGTAAGAGCCGAAATTTTGGTGGATAGGAAAGATGAAGAATGAGTGAGACCAGAAAAAGGAAAGAAGATCTCACACAGCTGGGACTGCACAGTTGCCACACTGTGTAGAGAACAACCTCCTCCCTACAGCATTTATTCATTTCCTTTGACCACGCCACGTTGATCTGAAAATACTTTATGATGCCTTTTTAGAACCTGTCTCAGTTCTTCCTTCTGATTAGCTGAAATTTTATCGATTTCCTGCACTTTAGCTTCTATTTTGTCCAAAATAATTGCTTCTTCTTCTTCTGTGTTTAGCTTACTTTTACTAAGATTAACACTTTCGTCCCAATATCTCCTATTTTTCAGAACTCGTATAGGCAGCTCCCAAGTTTCATCATTAGTTACTACATGTTTACCACTAAAAGGTACTGTAATTACTCCGGTTATTGGCAAGACCATTTTTAACTGGCTTCTTTCAAAGTCAACAACACTCTGATATTTTGACAAGAAATCTATGCCAATTAAAACCTCAATACTGAGATTGTTTTCAATTAAACTTGGATGATCAATTAAATTACCATTAATGTTAAAGGGCAGCAAAGCTTCTTCCTTTACCGTTTTTGACACCTTGCCAGTAGCACCAATTATTCTTAGTCCTGATACCCTCATTACTGTAAGCTTGTCTTTACCAGGTAATGCATCAAAGAAGGACTGAGATATCGCACTCACCTCACTTCCACTGTCTAAGAGACAACTTACATTGATACCCAACATATTCACTATTATTATAGGGTGGCTTATTTTAAGTTGTATAGGTGGTTCCTCAAACTCATCCAATAGTTCCTTTTGTATTTGTCTCCAACTAAAGTGATCGACATCTGTCTTCATTACATTTAGGTCAAATTGTGTAGGAGTTTCCTGAATTACATTTTCAGCTGCCTTTTCCAGTCGGTCTATTAATTTCAAATCGAAACACCGCACGACTTCATTACATTTAGTTTGCTGAACATGACCCAAATTACTGTAGTCTGAGCGATTCTGCGCCTCCAGACCGGGAATAACACTAGTTACAGGTAAACCACTTTCATTATTATCGTCGAGTTCCTTCTCAAGTGACAACTGGTCACAGCTACTGGGTTCATCGACCCCCAACAGGCTACCCTCTACATTCTCACTTACCTCCTGTCCTAAATCTATTAGTACAGTATCAACATCCTGCACAGGCACTTTAGATAAGAGCACATCATCCTCATCGTAAATATAAGCATGAATTTCCTCTGCTTCTTCACCTGACAATTCAGTATTTTGTAGCTCTTCCCTACCGTTACACTGCTGCGCCTTCTCTTGCTCTTCCCACTTAGAAAGCGTCTCTAACACGGTATCTATCAAATACTGTGAGTGATCTAATATTTCTGTTGTATTCTTAGATGCTACCGACCCATCATCCACATGTTCAGTTTCAGTGTTCTGATCTGTCTTACCAATAATTGTAACTACTGGCCTAGGAAAAGTAACCGCCTGATCACCGCCAGTGTCCTCATAGACGGGAACTAGTTTTCCTGCCGCGACCTACTATTGTTTCCTTTATTTTTATTATAGGTAACTGGCACAGCATTGCTTTCCGTACTGTTGTTTACATGCATAATTTTGTTTGGAACAAAATTATTATCATTTGGATGCCATTGTTGGTTCTGATAATTATTTTTCCAATTCCTACCTCTCTTAGGATGGCGAACACCTACTGTTCTGATGATTACGTTGCCATTATGCTCGTTCTTAAAATTACTACTAGTGCCATTAGCATTTCTGTTATTATGTGCTTGCTCCTCATTGGCAGCAACACGTTCTACAGGTTCCAAATATTCAATGAAACGATCCAGTTTGTCTCTAGGGGCAGATATAATTCTAGTTTGCCAATACCATGGCAGTTTGGCTTCAAGACCTAGTATTATTATTTCAGGTTTTAGCTTTTCGTCCAAATGTGACAAACGTGAGATCCATGACCTGGCAAATTCTTTAATAGATTCCTTGCCTGTATTGAAGCGTTTTCCACTCCAAAATTCTCTCAACACTTCATTTTGCTTATTGCTAGACCAATACTCATTAATGAAAGCTGTTTTAAATTCTGCTAATGTTTTACATTTCAACATAACATCAGCTGCCCAACGCATGGCGTCACCTGCTAAATGGCTTCTAATAAATGAGATTTTCTCTCGTTCAGACCACGTTGCTGTAATCACATCTTCAAAATCGTTCCAGAAATCTAGCGGGTGGATATTTTTATCTGGATCGAACCGCAGAAACTGCCGACACCCGATAAAAGCGGCGTTTGCAACTACAGCTTGTTGCATACTACCATTACCAGAAGTTACTGAAGCTACTTTACTCTCAATGTTAGCAATGTTAGTACTAATATTTTCTACTCTTATTTCGACATTATCTACTCTTTGCGCAATATGAGTAGTATCAGTTTTGAATGCGTCTACTTCTGCTTGACATATGTTTACTTTTATGTTAACATCTTTAAACCTATCTGACCACAGTTCAGATTCCGCCTCGATCTTTTCTGTTAACTTGTGCTCCAGCTTCGCATCTTCTATTTGGAAGTCTTTGCGAACCTCAGCAACTTCGGATTTTACTGTTTTATACATTTCAGAAAACTGTTGAGCAACCTTTTTCTTAATATCCTCATGATTGTAATCAATTTTATAATTCAAACTGTCCAGATCCTCTTTCAACTTATTGCAATCAGCCTTGAAGAAAGTTTCTAATTCAGCTTTATTGGATTCTAATTTATTATCCATTGCCTCAAACCGTTTATAAAAATTGGTTTGGCTGGCCACAATCCTGTTATTTACCTCAATTATGTTAGATTTTAATTCAGCATTACTGGCTGACAATTTTGCATTACTGGCAGCTATTGCTTGTAATATAACATTTAAATCAATAGCCCCAGTATGTTTGGGTTGCTCACTAGCTGGCTTTTTATCACACTCAGGTGACGAAAAACTAGCTCCAACGCCAGAATCATCAAAACTAAATGGAACTTCTGTTTGATCAGTCATATCTAAATTCTCCTGTTTAAACTCTACCACCTCTGATGACTGTTTCGTTTTTAATTCATCAGATAAACTATCATCCAATAAATTAACAATTTCTGATTTCTGTTTTACTACAGGGGTCTCTATTATTGAATCATCGCCCCTTTTTACACTCCTGTCAAGAGACAATACTTCATATTTCACTTTAACATTACTGTTTTCATGCATATTTACACTTGAACCATTCTCTGGATTTACAGTCCCCTCAAAAGACATAGGTTCTGATTTAAGTTTAACCTCAGTGTCCTTTGGCGGTTCCATCGCCGACAATCTTTTAGTGCAGGTTAGTAAAATTTTTAACTGCTTTTCACTTAACTTAGTTCCTTCTGCACGACGTATGGCGTTGCGGGCGCGGCGTACCAGGATTACTGATGCGACGCAGCGTGTTGAAACTGCAGACGGCACTCCGACGGCTGCTGTGTGTTTGCGTGGCCTGCAGCTGCAGGCGCGGCTCCGGCTGCTTCGGCGGACTACTGCGGTGAGGCGAAACTGGCTTCTCGCGATGCTGGCAACGCCGCTAGACTCAGCGCCAGCTCCATCAATCCAGATGCATTGTTAATCCAATTGCGTCGTCTACATACACACGTAACACTATCACTGTTCTATTACTGAGTTGCGTGTCGCATTTCACTCGCGAATCCGAAGATTTAAAAATCACTTTCAATTTACTCAGTTTATTCCTTCCCGGCCGATGCACCATACGTAGGGGCGGCGGGTGGAATTTATTACAGTTGTAATGTTTTGTAGAATTGTAGAAACACTTCATTTCCCGGCCGATGCACCATATGTGGGGCGGCAGGTAGAATTTATGTTATTTAAAATGTTCCTATTATTTAGAATGTTATTTATGCTGTCTTTCGCCGATCTCCACACTGGCTCTCTAACTACAATATTGGCAACCAGAAAGTGATTAGCAAAACGTGAAGCCTGTAATTAGAATTCCTAGTGCCCACTACATCTGAGAATACACTTATAGTTACAGCTTATAGCTCTGAGGAATTAGGAGATTGTCCGGGATTTATAATCAAAAACAGTCGTGAAAAAACGTCCTGTATTCTGAAAGTCCCAGATGAAAATAAAAGAATCCACACAATCTAACTAACAGAGCAGTTCAGAGTCTAGTGCGCTGATGCCGCTATAACTATCCAAATTAAATATTTAAAAGAATGCTCGCCATAATTTGATGATAATGTTCATCAAATGCCACGCTAAAATAATGGCAGAATGTCTGTCCCGCGACGGCACGTGAAAATACGACAATACGCAAACTGAAGATCGAAAATTAAAGTCAACCCAGAATTAACACTTCACTCGAAAATGATTTCATGGTTACGCGTATCTCGAGTAACTTAATACGGCATCCGAGGCTGTTTGTAGCAATGATACCGACACGACGCGACTCCCGACACAGATGGCGTGCTATTCAGTGTCTGGAGAGAACTGGGGCCTTTCTTCCTCGCGCAGCGTTCTTATATATGAAGCCGCGGTGCGGACGGCTAAGGCAACGCCTGATCAAATCGGCTCTCCCGACTAGCCGCTGGGCTAGTAATGCACCACTTTAAGTTACCGAACAAATCATAGCTTCTTCTGCTCATGGCCGATGAAGCTCTCAATTTAAATGTGCATTCAGCACACAGGTAAGTAATTATAATAAAAGTCTGACTTGGCTAAGTAAATATTTTGGGCGAGAGAATTAATTTAATTATACTACACGCAGTAGACGAGCTCTGAACCGGCCCTTTGGAGATATGCTATCGCTATACTTATATAGTTATTCAATTGAAACTTTTCACATCTTTATGATTGTAGCGGATCTCCATTCTACTTAAATATAAACATTCTAGCCTTATTTATTAGCCTACTTAATCTATCTTGCTTCCTTAAGTTTTAAGACAAAAACCAGAAAATCATGAATTTCCACTAAAATTTTAATTTGTGAAATCCAAAGTACTGTTTCTATTAAATCATTACGAAAAAGGAATCTCATTATCAATTTTTAAGTCTCTAGCTCTTTTCTGTTGCGCCAATGATTTTTACAGAAAAACGTCCATATTTCTAAAATGGCTAAAGTTATCGAACTGATATTCAACACATATTAATTTAGTATTACTCCTGACATGCTAGAAATATTTTCGGTTATTTACTTGATTTTTAAAGTATTGCGCAAAATTTATGACGTCAGAGCTAGTTAAAGCGGACTGGCTGGCACACAATGGAAAGACTGATGTGAATTTACTACGGCGTGAGTAGGCTGCTTCCCCACAGTATCGTCTTTTCCGGAGCTTTGCTTGAACAAAGAGTATACACCAATGGACCAGAAGGTGAAATTAGCTTTAAGAGTCAACGAATATTGTTTCGCCGAAACATAGTGATGATAGGAATGTTATTTTTAGTTACGGACGTGAACGTTGGTTTATATTTGCGTACTGAATCACCCTCTGGGCACTGATTTTGGCAGATAACCTAAATCACGCATGCAACGACGGATCCTATGATTAGGCTTCCGCAGTGCTCGTAGTTTCTTACCCTTGAGCTGTATATATGAGCTCTAGAATACTTGTCTTCGGCGAGATTTTAAACTCGCATACATTTGCATTCATACCGCTTCTTCTAAACTAAATTTCGCCGCATCGAAAAAGATTTAGAAAAGTTGCTTTGTTACACACACATGCCTATTAGTGATACAAATAAACGAATATGTCTACAGCCATATATAAATTACAAACGACTGTTTAATGCATGGTGGTAGGCACTTCTGCCAGTAGTGGCATTTTCAGTCCTAGCGTATCCATGTACTGAGCTAGCGAAAATGACTAAAGGCCTCGCGACGCACCTCGGCTCTCTTACCTCGATTGCCTGATCTCTACTTGACATATCTATTAGAACTGTGGCACAGTATTCTTATAATACGGGTTCACTGAAACGTATCACTTTCTTCCTCGAAGAATTCCCTTTTTAGTTACAAGTCGTCGCTTGCTTTAATTGTAATTATATGTCGCAGTGATGCTAAATGTTCAAATATTGAGCTTCATCTTCAATTTTTCTGTGTGAATTAGTGATTGTACTCACGGAACTTTTGTTCCCTGTGGTCACTTTCAGAATTTTAATTATTAATAAAATTAATTAATATAGTTACACTGAACTTAAATTGGTGGTGAACACATGTACCACCACAATAAAATAAAAATAGTTGATAGTTGAGGGAGTATGAATGAGAAAAGTGGCATACATAAGTTTAAAAAATAGTGACAAGTTTTATAAATCCTTTTGTAGCCACAACTAGCTGATAAATGGTACACAGAGATGACAAACACGAATCAGAAGAGGAATGCTGTTTGATTGGCTAAGCATACATTTGAGTGGAAGCTATACAAATTCTGCCCTGAGTTAATCCCTTTCACAACACAGTCTGACTTTGTTTGCATAAATCCACTGTAAGACGAACCTCTATTCAAACGGAATGAACTACGACAACATGGTCAGAAGCCATGGTTCACCTGAGAACAGGGAGCTGCGAATATCATTAAACAACCCTAAAGACGGTGCAGAAGTATTTTACTCTTTCACCTTGATTCAGACGGCAGCAGAGAACGGCTCGCTGTGCGCTAGGAGTGGTGAGCTGCAGCAGCTGTAACGTTCGGGCACGTCCAACAAAATTTGCAAACTAGGCAGTGGCATTCTGGCTATCAAAACGCAGAAAATTCACTATCGGAAACCTTAAATCCCGACGAATTTCAGTGTGAGGTGCACCCGTTCACTGGTCTGTCCAAACCAGTTCGACTCACAGGCTATGACGCGTGCTGCATTTGTCAAATGTCAGACGGTCGACTCAGGACGGAAAAGTTCACGCTCGTGATACACAGTATGTCCAAAATTATATGCAATTCCACTGTCACTACAGTTGGAAACTGCCACTGGCTCAGTCATCCACAAGATACAGACCACTAGTCTCACCCTCTAGGGAGTCCGACCGTGGTAGCTGAGTGGTCACCGCGACGGCCTGGGTTCGGTTCGCAGCTGGGTCGGAGATTTTCTCCGCTCAGGAACTGGGTGTTGTGTTGTTCTTATCATCATCATCATTTCATCCCCATCGACACGCAAGTCACCGAAGTGGCGTCAACTCGAAAGACTTGTACCAGGCGAGCGGTCTACCTAACAGGAGGCATTTCCATTTCCATTTACCCACAAGGGAAAGAAGAGAAATTCTCCACCAGGAGAGGACCAGAAGACAAAGGAAGGAAAAGAAACACAATCACTTTAACCCCAAGCCTCAGCACGGGAGGTGAACTAGTAAAACGAAACCGTTCCCAAACTGCACAAACCAGTCGAATTATCCTCTACTCATTGAATCTCCCATTTTGACTGTTCTGTTGGCCTGGTAGCCAATTCAGACACAGCACCAGGGTCCCTATACTGGAGGAGAAATTCTTTAATTTGCATATCCTGAGAGGAGCCAATCAACGACTCTGTCTTTCTTGTCAGGAAAAAAAGATAATTTTAGGCTAATGAGACGTCGTTTCTCGTTCTAGGGATGATCATGTATTGACAAAAAACAACTAAGAAAAATCTAATCCTTCCAGGCCGACCATCTCGAATATCTGAAAGAAGGCTGTTAAGCTTCCCAGATAGTCATGCAAGTGAAATACATGTTTTGCCGTTCGCTGAAAGAACCTGGCGATAACCAGGCGTCAGGGAGGACTACAGTCTTGCCTCCACAAAACACGTACACCAGCCACTCTGTCCGTATCGTTCCAGCTTCTAACATGAGAACGCACGGAATTTTATGACCTTCCCACCATTTGGACAAAAGCTCAGTTAACAGCAGTCTCTCTTAAACGGCTTTCTCCATTCACTTTCTGACAATTGGCCAGCTACATGATGGACTGCGGCCTGGCCCAGGTAAAATGTTTTGCGAACCGGTGGACTTCTGCCTGACTGTAAGCAGAAGGAGGAGAGGGCTTTGGCCAGAAGTCCTTCTGCAGGTACAATTCACTGAGTGCTGCTTCTCAAATCATTCAAATAACCAGGTCGCAACACTCAGCATTTGTGGACTCCAGTTCATCTCTCTGTTCTTCGTCACCTCTACTTTGGGCTGTCAGATACAAGAGGTCTACAGGCTACACATGCAGTTATAAGAATAGTCTGCCCACAATTTCCCCACGTAAAAAGTCATAAACCACATATACCAAATGTAGTTCTCAGGAACACGGAGATCATGACCTAAAATATGAACATTAATCTGACTGACGATTTTGTTAAACTGAGAGAGTGGCCTGCCAACTTCCATAGTTTCGTGAAAATCTCTGTTAACCTTACGTTTTTACCATACAGATCTGTTATGATCCTAGCAGTACGTCATTGAAAATGTTCATTTATTACCTCCATGCTTACTCAATTAGGATTCTAATATCACACTACACATATTACAACAAATAGGAGCCCTTTCGGCACCACCCCAAAGGCATCGTATCATAGTAGTATCTGATTTTGTTTCTGACAGACTGTTATGATCAGTGTTTATCGTTGGATGCTGATATCGGAAAGACATGTTGCACTTCTTGAGAGCTCTAATGGAGCTCCAGTCGCATGTAGATCGCACCATGAGATGTCGTGGTGTCCTGTTGGAACTGATAATCAGAAACATTCCAAATGGTATAATTTTCCCTTTGCTCATTCCCAAGCACTTTCCATAAGTACCATCCACGACTTCTGACAGTGAGATCAGTAATGCATCACCATACCACGCTGTTATGTCAGGCATTCGTCCAGCATGACTTCTCAGAATGCAACAGTCTCAGTTAAACTTTAATACACATTTCATTACACTTATGCAGTGACATATATTATTTAAGAGAAATCTTATATGAAGAGAAACTTGTTTTTGGACAACGTCATTCTATTTGTTTCAATGCATAGCAGACGTATTTGATCTCATAGTACTAATGGCCTATCGTAAAACTCTGGAACGCACTTCCCCACACACGATATCAGTTTCATACGTCTCAGAACTATCACTCGCACCAACAGGCAGATATCAAGTGGCACTGTGTTGAGACCTTGACGGTTGAGGTTCGAGTGCTCCTATGAACTTATGTGATCAGCAGGTGGTCTTGCGTTTTCATCATCCACATAGCTAGCAGCTGTTGTTTCTACGGAGACAAACGGGAAAGTTCAATCCCTGGCGGTAAAAAAACAGTAAATTAATCTAAAAGCTTTTCTTATGTATTGAATACATCGCCAAAGTACGGTTCTGTAAAGTGTGCATGTCACCACCTACTGCTGCTAAAGCGTCTTAATAATATATAAATCTTTTCCAGACACAAAAATCTATATGGGAAGAGGAGGGTGTAGGGGAGAGTGAAATGTGGCTAATACGATGGATGTTTTAACAATTAGTTCCCCAAATGCTTGAGGTTTCCTGTTGCCAAATTAACTGTATTGCCAGGCGCCCTGACTTTAACGCTTATTTAATTACGTTTGTTTTTAATTTATTATTTCCACTTTATGTAGAATGTGGTATTTATTACATACTTGCAGACCTGTCATGTGTTCTCCTTTCAGGAATTCACTTTAATAGTGATGATGCACTGCAAGTGGAGGAGATGTTGTGCTGTCGAAAAGTGAAACATTCTACAGTGATGGTATGAACAAACTACTTTCTCATTGGGAAAAATGTGTACACCACACGGGTAACTACTTTGAGAAGTAAATATGTAGACATAGACTAAGATATACAGTGATATTTTAAATTGTTTTTTTAAAAAAAAAGCTTCAAGTTTTCAAATATGGAATTCGGAAGCATTACTTTTCGGGACACTCCCATAATAATCCTGATGAAATGTTCGACAAGGATATACAGATGTGCGACTTCCTATTGTCTGCAACACCATCACCACAGCAGTAGCAGCAGTAGTCCACAGTCGGCCTCCAAGATTTTTCAGGTCTGCGGTTTTAGTATCCTGGATAGTCACAGCTGCAGCAGCAGCTGTCGGAGTTTATTCAACCAGCCGAGACACAGCTACTTGGTTCCGGAATGTTGCAAACACAATATATTTGACAGCAGACCGAAATACGTGAATGTGGCCTGGCATCCGATAGCGATTGTGACATACGAATGGGAATTGAGCCAGAGTACACTGTAGATGGTATGAGAGGGTCTATCTGCATAGCATGATAGTGCACAATGAGAAGAAGACGACTGATTAAGACGCATCGCATACCCCTATGGCTGCCCGTATGTTCTCAAGTCAGGAGTCCAAAGCGTTTTATATGGAGAAAATGGCTCTAAGCACTATGGGACTTAACATCTGAGGTCATCAGTCCCCTAGACTTAGAACTACTTAAACCTAACTAACCTAAGGGCATCACACACATCCATGCCCGAGGCAGGATTCGAAACTGCGACCGTAGCAGCAGCGCGGTTACGGGCTGAAGCGCCTAGACCGGCTCGGCCACAGCTGCCGGCTATATGGAGAAGCAACGCTGAAGTTAACTTTCGGAGAGACATACATTTACATTAGACATTCAAGTGGTTTGACTTATGGGTCCTATACAGTACATTAGTGATCACTACAGACACAATGAGTCACTGGCAGCCACATATTAAGCCTGTATTTTATGACCCTATAAGCTATTTGCGTGAGCGTAGTGTGTATGTGAGTGAGTTAGTGCCCTGTGCAAATTCTTTCGTTCCTGCAGTCCCAAAGTCTGCAACTATTGGCCCTGTAAGTATGAAGTCCATAGAAGCTGTATTTAAAGTCGAAATACGCGTACAAACCATTGCTGCTATAGGGTAGTATGCGATACAGGATGAATGTGAGGATTATTTGAAAAATACTGCAGAACGTAAAGACTGTAATTTTTTGATGATGACTGATAGTATGGCTCAATACAGATTTCCAACAAATCGTCTCATTTTCCCCCATGCGATAATTCAAATGCTTTTAAAAAGCTGTATAGCCAGCCCACCACAACATGTAAGATAGCTGGCTGGCCAGTAGCTACCGCCACATGAACTTCTCACAAATGCCATACACATGAGTCAAACGAAAATGATTACAAAATTCCGAAAGGCAGCTTCTTTTGAAGTGCTGTGTTGCAGAGGGTGGAAAGCAGCTGATACGATGTCTATGGAAGATGTGGCCATATCACTTCAGAAAGGGTCGAGCAGTGGTGTGCAAACATTCAGTGCCGAGGAAATTGACCAAACGCTGGACATGACAGCGAGCACAGTGTTTAAAATCCTACGAAAAACCTGCATTGCTACCCATACAAAGTCACTCCCTTTTATGAGTTACTCCTGCTAATGTACACCAAGACAGACGTTCGTTCTGGAATTTCTTGCGCACATGTAAGTAAATAAAAAACTTAAGGTCACACATGTAAAACAGTTATCTAAAGAAATAAGATGAAGTAAATGAAATAAAAAACTAAATAGTGAAATTGTATGTTGGACAAAAGACGATGGTTGGTTGATTGATTTGGGGGAGGGGACCAAGTAGCTAGGTCATTGGGCCCATCAGATTAGGGATGGGTGGGGAAGGAAGTCAGTCGTACCCTTTCAAAAGAACCGTGCTCGCATTTGCCTGAACCGATTAACGGAAATCACAGAAAATCTAATTCAGGATGGCTGGAAGCAGGTTTGAACCATTGTCCTCCCGAATGCGAGTCCAGTATGCTAGCCACTGCCCCACCTCCCTCATTGACAAAAGACAAAACTGTTTATCTGTTAACTCAGTATAGTGATAAACTGATACCTATGGTAGGTTAGTTTGGGAACAACTGCTTTGATGATAGTTTGAAAAAGTTGAAAACGGCATTGTGTAAAGTTCTGTGTAAAACGGAGTTGTTAATAAAATATTCATATGAAGATTTACGATAGATTCAGATAGAAGACAAAATAGATATTTTTCTTAGCAGTATGTGGTGGTGGTAATATGCCGGGAAGTATTCAAACTTGCGTTTCCTAATTGAGCCATAACAGAGTCTGAAACAGTTGGGGTCCAGGTGTGGATTATACTAAGGAACTTTAATGAAGATGTCCCCACAGGATCATGTGTTCTGTTTGTGATTTGGGTACGTGTGGAGTGCACATGTGGGTTTTTTAGGTTAGAGAATTCCCTCCCTAGGCCCGACAAGACGCCTCCTGAGACGCGGCAAGGTAGGAATAGGCAAAATCCAACAGGGAATAACAATATTAATCTGCTAATAGTAAACTGCGGGAGCGTCTATAGAAAGGTCCCAGAACTGCTCTCATTAATAAACGGTCACAATGCCCACATAGAACTAGGGACAGAAAGTTGGCTGAAATCAGATGTAAACAGTAATGAAATTCTAAACTCAGATTGGAATGTATACCGCAGAGACAGGCTGGAAAGTGAAGGGGGAGGCGTGTATATAGCGATAAGAAGTGCAATAGTATCAAAGGAAATTAACGGAGATCCGAAATGTGAAATAATTTGGGTGAAGGTCACGGTTAAAGCAGGCTCAGACATGGTAATTGGATGTCTCTATAGGCCCCCTGGCTCAGCAGTTGTTGTGGCTGAGCACCTGAAGGATAATTGGGAAAGTATTTAGAGTAGATTTGCCCACCATGTTATACATATGGGTGGAGATTATAATTTGCCGGATATAGGCTGGGAGACTCAAACGTTCATAACGGGTGGCAGGATCAAAGAATCCGGAGAAATTTTTTGAAGTGCTTTATGTGAAAACTACCTTGAGCAGTTAAACAGAGAACAGACTCGTGGCTAAAATGGCTCTGAGCACTATGGGACTCAACTTCTGTGGTCAACAGTCCCCTAGAACTTAGAACTACTTAAACCTAACTAATCTAAGAACATCACACACACACCCATGCCCGAGGCAGGACTCGAACCTGCGACCGTAGCGGTCGCGCGGTTCCAGACTGAAGCGCCTAGAACCGCTCGGCCACTCCCGTCGGCAGACTAGTGGCGATAACATATTAGAACTTCTGGTGACAAACAGACCCGAACTATTTGAAACAGTTAACGCAGAACAGGGAATCACCGATCGTAAAGCGGTTACTGCTTCGATGATTTCAGTAGTAAATAGAAATATTAAAAAAGGTAGGAAGATTTTTCTGTTTAGCAAAAGTGACAAAAAGCAGATTTCAGAGTACCTGATGGCTTAACACAAAAGTTTTGTCTCAAGGACAGATAGTGTTGAGGATCAGTGGACAAAGTTCAAAACCATCGTACAATATGCTTTAGATGAGTATGTGCCAAGCAAGATCGTAAGAGATGGAAAAGAGCCACCGTGGTACAACAACAGAGTTACAAAACTGCTGCGGAAGCAAAGGGAACTTCACGTCAAAACATTGCCAAAGCCTTGCAGACAAACAAAAATTACGCGAAGCGAAATGTAGTGTGAGGAGGGTTATGCGAGAGGCGTTCAATGAATTCGAAAGTAAAGTTCTATGTACTGACTTGGCAGAAAATCCTAAGAAATTTTGGTGTTATGTCAAAGCGGTAGGTGGATCAAAACAAAGTGTCCAGACACTCTCTGGCCAAAATGGTACTGAAACAGAGGATGACAGACTAAAGGCCGAAATACTAAATGTCTTTTTCCAAAACTGTTTCACAGAGGAAGACTGCACTGTAGTTCCTTCTCTAGACTGTCGCACAGATGACAAAATGGTAGATATCGAAATAGACGACAGAGGGATAGAGGAACAATTAAAATCGCTATAAAGAGGAAAGACCGCTGCATCAAATGGGATACCAGTTCGATTTTACAGAGAGTACGCGAAGGAATTTGCCCCCCTTCTTGAAGCGGTGTACAGTAGGTCTCTAGACGAGCGTAGCGTTCCAAAGGATTGGAAAAGGGCACAGGCCATCCCCGTTTTCAAGAGAGGACGTCGAACAGATGTGCAGAACTATAGACCTATATCCCTAACGTCCATCAGTTTTAGAATTTTGGAACACGTATTATGTTCGAGTATAATGACTTTTCTGGAGACAAGAAATCTACTCTGTAGGAATCAGCATGGGTTTCGAAAAAGACGATCGTGTGAAACTCAGCTCGCGCTATTCGTCCACGAGACTCAGAGGGCCATAGACACGGGTTCCCAGGTAGATGCCGTGTTTCTTGACTTCCGCAAGGAGTTCGATACAGTGACCCACAGTCGTTTAATAAACAAAGTAAGAGCATGTGGACTATCAGACCAATTGTGTGGGTGGATTGAAGATTTTCTAGATAACAGAACACAGCACGTCATTCTCAATGGAGAGAAGTCTTCCGAAGTAAGAGAGATTTCAGGTGTGCCGCAGGGGAGTGTCGTAGGACAATTGCTATTCACAATATACATAAATGACCTAGTGGATGACATCGGAAGTTCACTGAGGCTTTTTGCGGATGATGCTTTGATATATCGAGAGGTTGTAACAATGGAAAATTGTAGTGAAATGCAGGAGGATCTGCAGCGAATTGACGCATGGTGCAGGGAATGGCAATTGAATCTCAATGTAGACAAGTGTAATGTGCTGCGAATACATAGAAAGATAGATCCCTTCTCATTTAGCTACAAAATAGCAGGTCAGCAACTGAAAGCAGTTAATTCCATAAATTATCTGGGAGTATGCATTAGGAGTGATGCAAAATGGAATCATCATATAAAGTTGATCGTCGGTAAAGCGGATGCCAGACAGATTCATTGGAAGAATCCTAAGGAAATGCAATCCGAAAACAAAGGAAGTAGGTTACAGTACGCTTGTTCGCCCACTGCTCGAATACTGCTCAGCAGTGTGGGATCCGTACCAGATAGGGTTGGTAGAAGAGATAGAGAAGATACAACGGAGAGCAGCGCGCTTCGTTACAGGATCATTTAGTAATAGCGAAGGCGTTACGGAGATGATAGATAAACTCCAGTGGAAGACTCTGCAAGAGAGACGCTCAGTAGCTCGGTACGGGCTTTTGTTGAAGTTTCGAGAACATACCTTCACCGAAGAGTCAAACAGTATATTGCTTCCTCCTACGTATATCTCGCAAAGAGACCATGAGGATAAAGTCAGAGAGATTATAGCCCACACAGGGGCATACCGACAATCCTTCTTTCCATGAACAATACGAGACTGGAATAGAAGGGAGAACTGATAGAGGTACTCAAGGCACCCTCCGCAACACATCGTCAGGTGGCTTGCGGAGTATGGATGTAGATGTAGATGATGAACCCGGACTCCGATGCCTTGCAGTACTATTTCAGAAATCTCCAATCGTCCATGCTAAATGTTTCCTCCAGCTCATGTCAATCTCGTTACACTAATTTCTGCAGTCAATTTGACTTCTTCTTATAATGTAGAAATTATTTATTAGATTGATAAATTTCTTCAATAAAAAATATTATCACAGTGTCAAGGAATTACTTTGTATTTGTTTTTGTTGAGTCTAGAGAATTTCTTTGATGTAGAAAGTAGTAGTAAATATATTGTCTGTATCTGAGATGTCTTTGCATAACGAATGACGTTTACTGAATTTTGAAATTTTACTCTGTCAGAGCGCAAGAAGGTTCAATGATGAAAACTGGATTGTATATAGGAAATTCTTATACTTTCTTCAAACAAAATTTGCTTGAGCTCCAGTTTATTTAAACAAAAAAGGCGTATATCGTGTTTATTTTTACTGAAGTTCTTAAAAGTAAATGTGTAAGAAATTTCACTGTATTTGGGAGCTTTCTTTGAATTTCTTAGAGAAATTTGGGATTCATACGCCGAGGGACTGGAAATTTTACTATACTGTGATAATTACAGTCAAGAGGAGAGTATTAGTACCCTGGAAACATCTGAAAAATTAAGAAGAAATGATGATGAGAATTAAAAAGTTATATTTTTGTAAAATGTGCATCTTTGTTTTTACCCTTGTGTCATTATGAGAGAAATGTTAATTAGAAAAGTTAACACATTGTGAGAATTGAAGAATACTAGGGTACTTACGTGCAATGTTTGAAGCATAAGTTGCTTTGAGAGAGCTTCCTTATTTATAAGTTTATACCGTGATGTAATGGAATATGTATGGAAATTACATTGAGAACACATTTCAGGTAGGCCTATTATGATCAAGTTTATAGTGAAGTATATTTGATGTTTATGCTATTATGTGAAATAGCATAAAGGTATGAGGAACTTATAGTGATGAATTATGTTATGATAACAAGGAGAGTGAAAAACAACTGTTGAACTCATGCCAAAAGTTGATGTAGAGTTAGAGAATTATTTTGTTCTGTATTGTTGTTTCGCATGATTATGATAGTTGTGTGGTGTGCACTTTGTGGAAACAATATGCTGTCTTTGCACTATCTGTGGAAGGAAAATGTTTGATGATGCTGATGGTTTTTATTAAGTGCCTGATTAGGGTCGGACATTTTTCACGTATCGAATTTCGGTTGATAATTTTATAACTACGGCACTGGAATTATGTGCCATGCGAAATGTTGAGCATAATGCTGGAACTGACTAAAGGTGTGATAACAGCTGATGTAAGAGATATTCAAACCAAAATTAGCAAAAAATCGATCAAAAATAAAAACCGAGAATTATCTGAAACTAAGGAATTGTTAAAGTGAAATGGAGACTTGCTGGAGTTGAAAAAATGTCATGAAATCTCACTGTTGAAATTTAACTGAACCAAAGTTACATGAAACATGATTGCCACATAACATTCTTCTATGACAACCTTTTGAAAAATTGCTATGAGCCTATTTAAGACTGATTAAAGTCCCTAGGAATACAGGAATTTTTTAGCATTTTTCAGTAATGTGGCGAAAATTTTGTTCGGTTGCCGTTGGCTTTGGAATGAAGTTTAGTTTTTGGGATTTAAGGTACTTTTCGGATTTTGAAAGGCACTGTGTGTTTTTAATCTTGTCTTTTCATTACAAAAATTGCTGGAATTCGAGATTATTTTTGGGTTTTTCAAATGCAGTGTGTAGTTTTAACTTATCTCTGTATTGTAAAAAAGTTTCCAACTTGAGGCATAATATTACTACTTTGTTAAGGCTAATGTGTATCATTTATAGTTAAACTTGAGGCATAATATTACTACTTTGTTAAGGCTAATGTGTATTATTTATAGTTAAATCAAACTACGTCATTCTTGTCTGTTATCAATTTGTTAATAAATGATATAATCAGAAATATTGTGAATGGAGGCAGTAAAAATTACTTTTACGAAATGTTTCCAATTTGTAAGACTATGTTTTTCATACAGTTGTATTTCATTCTGAGTATTTTACTTCAGTTATTTAAAGTTATGACGTTCAATAGAATTTTAGTGTAACTGCTACGAACAACATTCCCTGAAAGAAAATTATATTATTTCTTATAAAAATTATATGCACTACAGTAAAGTCATCTTTTCAAAATAATTTCATTGCTTGTAGGTAAGCTTCAGTAAATTTATGTAACACATAATACATTATATAAAAGTGTGGAACCACACCAAATGCCAACGATCATAAAGACATTTTTATAGAGGAGTGCCAGTCCTCTAGTCTGATGCAATTGCAGAAGTTTTTCAGATGTGTATCTAATATGACCCACAAAAGACTAATTGAAAAAGTAAATGGTGACATTCTAACCCAAATTATGAATTATAAAAGTGAAAGGGACACAAATCTGAGAAGAAAATGGGTTATGACTCTGAAGAAATAAGAATGTGAATGTCAGGGACGAGTAAAATTCTTTATCTTTCATACAGTTTGTAATTATAGAACACTTGAACTATTATTCTTATTTATAATACTTTATTTCGACAAAGAAGCTCATCTGTTATTGTAAACTTCATGAACAAGATTTAAATTCTTAGTATATTTTTGTGTATTGAATCCGAAAGCAAAAGCGTGTAATCACACACATGTTCTATCTGCCTTAAAATACACATTGTTCACTGCTGAAAAGATTTATCTATGTTTTATAAATATTCTAGATGTAATAGTCAACCAAATGAATATCTTAACTTCGTATCTGATTTTTTAATTGACTTACTTTGGTTTATGAAATATTTATGCAATATGTTTCTTATTAAATGTAAAACTTTTTCGTTATTTAAGCTGACATTTTTCTTTACCTTCCTTAAGTCATTTTGTAAGAAACTATGTAATTAAAGTAAAAGGCTTTTTGTCTTTAAGATTTTACAATAACAAATCTTTCAGAATGTGGGATGAATAATTTTTACAAATGTATGTTCTGTCGCATAGGAGAATAATAGTTAAGTGGGGAATTAAATTTTATTGTAACTTATTGGGTTGACACTAAGTGCAGCACGCCCATCGAGTATGCACTATTGAAATAAACAGTGTTAATACTTGAAAGAGCAGAAGAACAATCAAGCAGGGACCTCACTGCTTCAGACTGAGCGAGAGAAAATGTCAGAAACCTGATTTGGCACCTAGACAACAGTGCACAACACAGACAACTACCGTCTGTAATGCGGCTATGTGCTGTAATTACAACTAGGGATGAGGCAAGGTACGCCTTTCAGGCTACAGACTTTGTAGATGATCATTCTGAAATTAAACATTACGCTAGTCGCCCTGCTATAAAACCCTCATATTCTACCCACTCATTCTCAGAGCTTCGCCACTCCATCTGCATCACTGATACCGATAGAAAGGCAGCTGAAATAGTTACAGGAAGACCCAGTGAATAATGTAAAGTGTTGCCTGTTACTGCCAGCTTGGGGTCTACTGTTACGAGTCTGCAGTCGGCCGCCTGTGGAGGGAACTTCAACTCTGCGAGCTGCAATCCCACCTGCCACACGTGCGACTACTCAAAGATGAGAGTAGGACTGATTTTCCGTGAATAAGGAACCGACTTGCAAGTCAGAGAGCTGTTCAGCTTGGGAGCACGGTGCCTGAATCACCAGTCCTAAGTGGTAAAAGTACTGCCGTAGCAAGCTTTTAGGTTTATGATGGAACCACTTCTCAAGCTGTTCTCTGTGTCGCTGCTGGGTCATCTGCCTACATGCCATTTCGACAATGTACAACAGGGCATGCAGTTATGTGGGGTAGACTCTAAGCGCAGCTTCACTCAGCTAAAACCTGGGGACCTCTCACAGTTCCAGGGTAACTGCAGGGAAGAGTGCATATGGCCGACTCGATGCCCATATTGTAATTTATCAGGGCGCGAATTATAACGTGCTAAGGCAGTGAGTCCCGCTGAGCCATAGTATGCAGGAAGCATTAGCATAGTTCATTTCTTTCACCCACATTTTGCTGCCCATTATTCTGTAGTATAATTGAAAATGGGTGTTACACAACAACCAGAAACTCAAGCAGCAACTTTAGTACGGCTATTGAAGTTTTCAAAGTCAGGATGCCACGTTAGTCAGGAATGAACCAGATCCTAGTGAGAACAGCGAAGGGATGCAGAGGGAACTGGGACCATTACGTGCCGTGACAGCGTTGATGTAATCCCAGGGAAGGGAAACAAAGACTTCCTGTTCCATCCATTGACCCCATGGCAGCTAGTCTTTTTCACGGAAAACATCTGAGAATGTATCAGCGTCTCGGGATGATGTGAGGAGAGCAGCTCAGTCACGGAAGTAAACTGATGCTATATATCTGTCCATGGTTAAGTTACAGCTAATGGGTGAGGCTAAAACCTATGTCACACACCACAGAACCGTTGGTCAAACACAGACCTTTGACAACATGTTCTAAGAGCTTATCGAGAGCCAGATTTTTCAGGGACAAGCTCTTTGGATTGAAACAGAAACACAGTGAGTAGCAGAGGTATTCTTAGACAGAATTCGTAATGCGAACTTGCGGCTGGGTGGGTTGGCCTCTCACTATCCTTTAAACAATCCGTTCACCTTCCTGGATAGGTTTCAGGTTGCCTGGACTTGACTCTGCGATGGCAAGTACTGATTCAACCGATAAAAACCGCGTTGACGAGAATTCAATTAAATACCTACCACGCAAGGACCACACAACTCCAGTTCATGGGCAGTAGCTGAAAGTTAGTTAAACCATCGAGTGTTCGGGACTCTTGTTAGACTCTTCTACATCTACATCTACATCCATACTCCGCAAGCCACCTGACGGCGTGTGGCGGAGGGTACCCTGAGTACCTCTATCGGTTCTCCCTTCCATTCCAGTCTCGTATTGTTCGTGGAAAGAAGGATTGTCGGTATGCTTCTGTGTGGCTCTAATCTCTCTGATTTTATCCTCATGGGCTCTTCGCGAGATATACGTAGGAGGGAGCAATATACTGCTTGACTCTTCGGTGAAGGTATGTTCTCGAAACTTTAACAAAAGCCCGTACCGAGCTACTGAGCGTCTCTCCTGCAGAGTCTTCCACTGGAGTTTATCTATCATTTCGGTAACGCTTTCGCGATTATTAAATGATCCTGTAACGAAGCGCGCTGCTCTCCGTTGGATCTTCTCTATCTCTTCTATCAATCCTATCTGGTACGGATCCCACACTGTTGAGCAGTATTGAAGCAGTGGGCGAACAAGCGTACTGTAACCTACTTCCTTTGTTTTCGGATTGCATTTCCTTAGGATTCTTCCAATGAATCTCAGTCTGGCATCAGCTTTACCGACGATCAACTTTATATGATGATTCCATTTTAAATCACTCCTAATGCGTACTCCCAGATAATTTATGGAATTAACTGCTTCCAGTTGCTGACCTGTTATTTTGTAGTTAAATGATAATGGAACTATCTTTCTATGTATTCGCAGCACATTACATTTGTCTACATTGAGACTCAATTGCCACTCCCTGCATCATGCGTCTATTCGCTGCAGATCCTCCTGCATTTCACTACAATTTTCCATTGTTACAACCTCTCGATACACCACAGCATCATCTGCAAAAAGCCTCAGTGAACTTCCGATGTCATCCACTAGGTCATTTATGTATATTGTGAATAGCAACGGTCCTATGACACTCCCCTGCGGCACACCTGAAATCACTCTTACTTCGGAAGACTTCTCTCCATTGAGAATGACATGCTGCGTTGTTATCTAGGAACTCTTCAATCAAATCACACAATTGGTCTGATAGTCCACATGCTCTTACTTTGTTCATTAAACGACTGTTAGGAACTGTATCGAACGCCTTGCGGAAGTCAAGAAACACGGCATCTACCTGGGAACCCGTGTCTATGGCTCTCTGTGTCTCGTGGACGAATGGCGCGAGCTGCGTTTCACACGACCGTCTTTTTCGAAACCCATGCTGATTCCTACAGAGTAGATTTCTTGTCTCCAGAAAAGTCATTATACTCGAACATAATACGTGTTCCAAAATTCTACAACTGATCGACGTTAGAGATATAGGTCTATAGTTCTGCACATCTGTTCGACGTCCCTTCTTGAAAACGGGGATGACCTGTGCCCTTTTCCAATCCTTTGGAACGCTACGCTCTTCTAGAGACCTACGGTACACCGCTGCAAGCAGAGGGGCAAGTTCCTTTGCGTACTCTGTGTAAAATCGAACTGGTATCCCATCAGGTCTAGCGGCCTATCCTCTTTTGAGCGATTTTAATTGTGTCTCTATCCCTCTGTCGTCTATTTCGATATCTACCATTTGTCATCTGTACGACAATCTAGAGAAGGGACTACAGTGCAGTCTTCCTCTGTGAAACAGCTTTGTAAAAAGACATTTAGTATTTCGGCCTTTAGTCCGTCATCCTCTGTTTCAGTACCATTTTGGTCACAGAGTGTCTGGACATTTTGTTTTGAGCCACCTACCGCTTTGACATAAGACCAAAATTTCTTAGGATTTTCTGCCAAGTCAGTACATAGAACTTTACTTTCGAATTCATTCAACGCCTCTCGCATAGCCCTCCTCTCACTACATTTCGTTTCGCGTAATTTTTGTTTGTCTTGATTAACTCGTGTGAGAAAAATATAATCTAAAATTTCATTTAAGTCGGTTTACTGTCTTCAAATCACGAAAAATGGCTATCAAGTCCTTATTTAATATCCCGACATCAGTTATTGAATGTTAGTGACTATCTCTGTTACAAGTTCACACCCAAAAGAAGCCACAAGATATTTAGTCAGACCCGTTATTTTCGAACGTCCTAAACAGTCACTGACCCATGAATACTTGCGAAATAACAAATTCAGTCAAACGTCCTAAACAGTCACTGACCCATGAATACTTGCGAAATAACAAATTCAGTCATTCAGTAGGCTTCTTGTAAAGAAGTGCTCTCTATAATCTTACTTAATACTGTGGACGGTTGTCGTCAACGACACGAGAACAGATCAAACGCGGGAATTTCATCATTTTGGTACAAATTTGATCAGCGCGGCTTAAGATAGGTCTTGACCAGAAAACGGTTCCTGAGCGACTATATCGATTCACAGAGCTGAGGCACAAAGCCCTACTCAAACGCGCGGGAAATGTTGAATTCCTATTGGCTAGTATGGTAAGCAAACAATCAGATCATCTCAAGCGTTTCTCTGCTTGCGGTATTTCTAATGTCAGCCAATCAGATTACCACAAGTTATTTAAACTAGAAATCTCGTAATTCTGAAACCAAATAAAATGTTATGAAAACAAAATACTATTACTTTCACAAAATAAATTACCGAATAAATTCAATACGTGATTCCCCTTCTGACTGCCTTTTATAAAATCAAGTTCACTTCGACATATGTTACAAACTCCCTATTACCCAAAAACTCTCTTACGCATACATTTACATATTTTTAATAAAACATCGCATAATCACTTTACGTATGCCCTTTTTTCACTCTCTGTCTCTCCAAAACATCACACCAACGAAGAACGATGAAATAATAATCAAAGTACTTTGAACTACGTCAGACGTTTGTGGTAATGAAACTAGAGAAGATTCCAGAAAATTATATTATATGAACCTATCTTCTTGGTTGTAGTTTAAATTGATGCTATAAATGAATACATTGCAATCCGTAACTCAATATCACAATGCCAGTATGGTTATTATGTGTTTTCGGTAAAAATTTATATCCCCGAAAGTACTGAAGTTACTGATTTGATGTTTTAACTGATGGTTGTGTTATCCATAGAATTTAGTATACTAAGTATGAACAATTATTTTAATGTTTAATAGAACTTCTTCAGATTCATAGAGAGTATGTGTAACGTAGCGCACTCAGCGTTGTGTAAGTACACGGCTTGTTCGGCCCAGAAGCCAACGTCAGTTGCGCCAGCACGAGAACGTAAATCTCTCATTCCAGCTCCACTGCTAGCTACGCGTTCAATGCAAGAGGACAACTCGTAATAATTTGCTACGTTACAAAGTCGCAAACTTACGAACTAACTCAAGAGTGCATAGGCGGTAAGAATCATTGAGGGTGGAAGTAGAGGATAGGGCCTCGGAAGTATCAGTAAGGGGTATTTCAGCGGATATGACATGACAGATGAGGATGGAAAATCTAAGTGATTTGTCCTATGCTATCGGTATTGCCATTCATCTAGAAGAGGTAGAAATTACGACTCAGAAACGGAGTGACCATGGTGTCTTCTCCTCTAACATTAAATACCACAGATGTGGACAAAAGGTCCAAGCGAAAAAGCTGTGTCGCCAGTCACAGTGTTTTGTGTATGGTGAAGCTGGGCATAAGACGCGTGGCTGTAGATGGGGGAAGCAGAATAAACAGATAGTCCGCAGCTCGTGGTCGTGCGGTAGTGTTCTCGCTTCCCGCGCCCGGGTTCCCGGGTTCGATTCCCGGCGGGGTCAGGGATTTTCTCTGCCTCGTGATGACTGGGTGTTGTGTGATGTCCTTAGGTTAGTTAGGTTTAAGTAGTTCTAAGTTCTAGGGGACTGATGACCATAGATGTTAAGTCCCAATAGTGCTCAGAGCCATTCGAGCCATTTGAATAAACAGATAAACAAGAACGGGAGTGCTTTAACCGGCAAAGGTGATGCCCAATAAAACGTTACACTGCAAGGATGCAAGCAAAGACCGACTTTTGCTTGCTTGGCACAGATATTATAAGGAACATAAATTCTTGGTGGACTCTGGTGCAGATGTTTCAGTAGCTAGTTCGACACAACGAGACGACTTGTTGGACGATATCATGAATGGGAAGATTGGGATATGAGAAGATATTACTGGAGTTCTGGAGATGCCGGTGAGTTGCTTTGAGGCATTTAAGAAAAGAAGTGGAGGATATCATCTCAAGTTTCTTGTGAAAATGCGGAGTCTGAAGTAGCTGTAGTGGCGAACGAAATAAGAGGGGGGGGGGGGGGGGGAGGGGTGCACTAAAGTAAATGTGTGTGTGAGTAGCACCATAGATGGTACAGAATTAGGTGCAGTAGTAACCTATCTACACCTGTCGATGACGTTTTTTCGAGGCCATTTAGCCTGGGCCTCATGTACAGGGAAGTACATGTGCCACTAATATATGTTTCATTCGAAGTGGAATTGGAAAGAGATGTTTTATTGAAGATACTATGGAAGATACTATTGAAAGTGCAAGGAAGCTATTGATGATACCGAGGAGTTGCAAATGTTGTGGATAACGGAGCAGTACAGATGCATTTGTTTTCGAAGGACGCAGAACCGTCGCCAGTTCTGATGACATTGTCTTCTCCAAAGGCGACAGAGTAGACGAGAAGAAGGGGAATAGATGCTTTTATGGCTAATAAGTGGGCGGAAAAAACTAATCCCTTTCAAAAAATGTGCCTGACGTTTAATGTGAATTTGACGATAGTTGCAATGTTACAGACAATGAGGGTAAGAGAAAACCTCGTGTAATTCTTCTTAAAAAAGCATTCAAATACGGTGCAACATCGTTTCACCCGAAAGAGACAGCTGTAAGTGCGACGACGTCACAAGTGTCATGTATCATGAAAGTAGTACCAATTAACTACCTACGGCATCACGAAGATTCATTGCATACGTTTAAGTGCTGAAGAGCACAGGAAAGTCGGTTTTGAAAAGTAAATGTATAAGGAAGCCTGGTATTGCAAGGCGTGGTCAATTCGTAAGTAACTGTAAGGTAAGAGAGAGAACTTCTGCAATCGACTAGTACACAGAAGAGCCAACGTAACTGGTACATCTGCCTAGTATCGTGTGGGGCCCCGCGAGCACGCAGAAGTGCCGGAACACGACGTTGCATGGACTCGACTAATGTCTGAAATAGCACTGGAGCGAACTAATACCATGAATCCTGCAGCGCTGTCCATAAATCCGTAAGAATAGGAGAACATGATCTCTCGTCTGTTCAGCACGTTGCAAGGCATCCCAGGGAAGCTCAATAATGTTTATGTCTGGTGAGTTTGGTGGCCAGCGGAAGTGTTTAAACTCAGAGGAATGTTCCTGGAGCAACTCTATAGCAATTCTGAACGTGTGGGTTGTCACATTGTCCTGCTGGAATTGCCCAAGTCTGTCCGAACGCACAATGGACGTGAATGGATGCAGGTTATCAGGCAGGATGCTTACGTACGTGACAGCCGTCACAGTCGTATCTAGACGTATCAGGGGTCCCATATAACTCCAACTGCACACGTACCACACCATTACAGAGCCTCCGCCAGCTTGAACAGTTCCCTGCTGACATGCGAGATGCGAGGTTCATTGATTCTCGAGGTTGTCTCCATACCCGTACACGTCCATTCGCTCGATACAGTTTGTAACGAGACTGGTCCGACCAGGTAACATTTTTTCCAGCCATCAAGAGTCGAATGATGATGTTGACGGGCCCAGACCAGGCGTAAAGCTCTGTGTCGTGCAGACATTAAGGATACATGGGTGGGCCTTCGGGTTCGAAAGCCCATTCCGATGATGTTCCGTTGAATGGTTTGCACGCTTACACTTGTTTATGTCCCAGCACTGAAATCTGCAGCAATTTGTCTAAGGATTGAACGATTCTCTTTAGTCGTCTTTGGTTCCGTTATTGCAGGATCTTTTTCAGGCCGCAGCGATGTCGGAGATTCGATGTTTTACCGGATTCCTGGTATTCACGGCACACTCGTGAAATGGTCCTACGGGAAAATCCCTAAGTCATCGCTACCTCGGAGATGATAGCGTCCCATCGCTCGTGCGCCGACTATGATACCACGTTTAAACTCACTTAAATCTTGATAACATACCATTGTAGCAACAGTAACAGATCTAACCACTGCGCCAGACACTTGTGTTTTTGTATAGGCGTTGCCGACCGCATCGGCGTGTTCTGCCTGTTTACGTGTCTGTGTATTTGAATACGCATGCCTGTACCAGTTTCTTTGGCGCTTCAGTGTATATTGTATGCAGTAATGCTGCTAGTAGTTTCTGTGTAATCTTCGTTTTAAGAATGTGTGTTTTTTGAGCAAACTCAAGGGAAACTTCTGTCTCAAATAAAGACTCCCAGATCATGTATGAAAACAATGAGTTAAGAAACCACCGCACATGCAAATAAAGAAGCTACAAAGTATGACTAAGCTTGAGCTGCGGCACAGTGGAAACCTAAGAAATGGTACGGTTGTTTGGACGATATTTCGACCAGCAGCCGCAATTAAGGGTACGGCAATGATCGAATTGAGACACCCTTTGCTCTATTGGCCAGAGAAGCCGTTGCCGTTACAGACACTGCCAGTCGAGAACCTAAAATTTCTAAACGATACTAGACCTGGATATCCTTTACTCATTAGAATAACAAATACATGTTACAACACACCCAAGAGTGACGCGAGAAGCAGCGTAACCATGTTACTAACATAAGAATTTCAGCTACCAAAACTGCAGCGATTCTGGTCAGTATTTGTGCAATTTACGTGTATTACGAGCGAAGATCTGTACGATACCAAGAACCACTTGTGCATCAGTATCCTGTTGCCTGGTATACAATTGTGACAGAAACTGCCATGGAGTAATTAAGTTCAATCGTAGAGCTTAACACTAGGAAGAAAGAGTAAAGAACTGACTAGGATTTAGTGTAACTGTCTTAAGGGGATTATAGCTTGTGAAATTAGTTTCAACTTAAAAACTGAGATATTCAATTAAGGATGAATTAATGGAGCATGTATACCAGTCAGTAAAGTGCAAAAATTTTGGATGAATATTATAGAGGACGGGGGGATGTTGCGTAGGGAGCTGATTGATTTAGATACTGCAAGACGGAACGTCAGGAACATCTGAGTCAGCACCTACACAACAGTGAAGAGCTGACGCAATGCTCTTCTGTAGTGGAGCTACATATAGTAACTACATCAAGGGACCACGCAATAACACCTTCTAGGGTGCAAACTTTACATAAAGGAACGCTGTCATGCTCTGGAATTAAGGGGAGTCGGAACGATCCATCTCCTCCGTGTCAATTTTAGCAAATAGAAGGAACATTTTTTCTAATACCATTAAACATATTGCTCTGAAATCTGGACTACATATTCAGTGAATATTTCTGTACAAATTAATAATGCCATGTTGAGAAATATTAATTGGTTTTTCTTTTACAATTTTTTTAAACAGATGCTTATTTTTTTCTCTAAAATTTTGCATTTTTTCTTCTATAACTCTTGAATTATAATATATTTTTTTACAATTTGTTATAAAAATGAAGGGAAATAAGTAAACAATATTTTGTATAAATTTCATTGATATACTGTTAGCAGTTTTTGAGACAATGTTCCTCTGAGATGAAAATTGTAAAGTGGTCGGAAATGGCTTCCAAAGTTTTAAATACATTCCTGCCCCATATGATGGATTATCATCACCCTCTTCTTTTTCCAGTGTTAGTCTCCTGTTCACTGGTTTTTATTCCCTTTTTCTGCATGTTGTAGGCTTTCGTCTCTTCTTCCCGCAAGTTTTAGTCTTTCTTCATCAATTAGGCGCAATGTGGAAATGGTGTTGTGTCCTGGTTGGAAACCTAAACTTTTCAGCAAATCACATTTGATAATGTTTCATTCATTGTATGTTTGCACTGCATCATACACTCCAAAACACAATGTTGTTTTTATCTGTACAAGCACTCTTTTTGGAAACCGAATCAAAATTAAATTATTTATACTTTCATTTGGATTCTGTGTTTTCAAATGTAAACACTTCTGATAAACTTTGCTGTGATAAATCTCTGAATATGGGCTTAATTACATCAATTACAGCATTAGGCAAACTGTTTTATGGGCATATTCCTCTCCTGATTCGTACTTGCACCATAGTCATCACCTGTGGAGCACAGTGCATGTTGTTGACGCAGTATAAAATTTTTGCCCATACTGCTCTCCTCATAGGCTCAATGCTTCTTGTACTTTGCCTAATTTCACATCCATAATACCTCTGCAATATATCAATTGCCTCATCTGTCAGTCTTCCTCTTCCTCCAAGGGTCTTACCATCACTAAGCTTATGGGATCCTATAGTCTGCGTTAGTTTGCGCAAGCGGGCTCCCGTGCACTTTTGCACATCTCCAATACACTCCTGTTATTGAATGTGAATTTCATTGCCATAAGGTTTGAGTTGATCTACAGCTTTATATCCCTTAGAATTACCATCTCCTAGATAGTTAGTGTATCGTACATTACACCACTCCTGTGATCTGGAAACAATTGCTTTCACTCCCTCTACTTCCATCGCTCCACTCGGGCCGTGAAAATTAGCTTCACAACTTTCACTATGTTCGTCCTTGGTATCGCCCTTCCATCTACAATGTTTTGAGAGAGCCGGCCGCGGTGGTCTCGCGGTTCTAGGCGCGAAGTCCGGAACCGTGAGACTGCTACGGTCGCAGGTTCGAATCCTGCCTCGGGCATGGATGTGTGTGATGTCCTTAGGTTAGTTAGGTTTAAGTACTTCTAAGTTCCAGGGGACTTATGACCACAGCAGTTGAGTCCCATAGTGCTCAGAGCCATTTGAACCATTTTTTCCGATTTTCGGCTACATAATACTAGACACCACCCCCCCCCCCCCCCCCCCATGAACCATGGACCTTGCCGTTGGTGGGGAGGCTTGCGTGCCTCAGCGATACAGATGGCTGTACCGTAGGTGCAACCACAACGGAGGGGTATCTGTTGAGAGGCCAGACAAACATGTGCTTCCTGAAGAGGGGCAGCAGCCTTTTCAGTAGTTGCAGGGGCAACAGTCTGGATGATTGACTGATCTGGCCTTGTAACAATAACCAGAACGGCCTTGCTGTGCTGGTACTGCGAACGGCTGAAAGCAAGGGGAAACTACAGCCGTAATTTTTCCCGAGGGCATGCAGCTTTACTGTATGATTAAATGATGATGGCGTCCTCTTGGGTAAAATATTCCGGAGGTAAAATAGTCCCCCATTCGGATCTCCGGGCGGGGACTACTCAAGAGGACGTCGTTATCAGGAGATAGAAAACTGGCATTCTACGGATCGGAGCGTGGAATGTCAGATCCCTTAATCGGGCAGGTAGGTTAGAAAATTTAAAAAGGGAAATGGATAGGTTAAACTTAGATATAGTGGGAATTAGTGAAGTTCGGTGGCAGGAGGAACAAGACTTTTGGTCAGGTGATTACAGGGTTATAAATACAAAATCAAATAGGGGTAAAGCAGGAGTAGGTTTAATAATGAATAAAAAAATAGGCGTGCGGGTTAGCTACTACAAACAGCATAGTGAACGCATTATTGTGGCCAAGATAGACACAAAGCCCATGCCTACTACAGTAGTACAAGTTTATATGCCAACTAGCTCTGCAGATGATGAAGAAATTGATGAAATGTATGACGAGATAAAAGAAATTATTCAGGTAGTGAAGGGAGACGAAAATTTAATAGTCATGGGTGACTGGAATTCGTCAGTAGGAAAAGGGAGAGAAGGAAACATAGTAGGTGAATATGGATTGGGGGGAAGAAATGAAAGAGGAAGCCGCCTTGTAGAATTTTGCACAGAGCATAACTTAATCATAGCTAACACTTAGTTCAAGAATCATGAAAGAAAATTGTATACCTGGAAGAATCCTGGAGATACTAAAAGGTATCAGATAGATTATATAATGGTAAGACAGAGATTTAGGACCCAGATTTTAAATTGTAAGACATTTCCATTGGCAGATGTGGATTCTGACCACAATCTATTAGTTATGAACTGCAGATTGAAACTGAAGAAACTGCAAAAAGGTGGGAATTTAAGGAGATGGGACCTGGATAAACTGAAAGAACCAGAGGTTGTAGAGAGTTTCAGGGAGAGCATAAGGGAACAATTGACAGGAATGGGGGAAAGAAATACAGTAGAAGAAGAATGGGTAGCTCTGAGGGATGAAGTAGTGAAGGCAGCAGAGGATCAAGTAGGTAAAAAGACGAGGGCTAATAGAAATCCTTGGGTAACAGAAGAAATATTGAATTTAATTGATGAAAGGAGAAAATATAAAAATGCAGTAAATGAAGCAGGGAAAAAGGAATACAAACGTCTCATAAATGAGATCGACAGGAAGTGCAAAATGGCTAAGCAGGGATGGCTAGAGGACAAATGTAAGGATGTAGAGGCTTGTCTCACTAGGGGTAACATAGATACTGCCTACAGGAGAATTAAAGAGACCTTTGGAGAGAAGAGAACCACTTGTATGAATATCAAGAGCTCAGATGGCAACCCAGTTCTAAGCAAAGAAGGGAAGGCAGAAAGGTGGAAGGAGTATATAGAGGGTTTATACAAGGGCGATGTACTTGAGGAAAATATTATGGAAATGGAAGAGGATGTAGATGAAGATGAAATGAGAGATAAGATACTGCGTGAAGAGTTTGACAGAGCACTGAAAGGCCTGAGTTGAAACAAGGCCCCGGGAGTAGACAACATTCCATTAGAACTACTGATGGCCTTGGGAGAGCCAGTCATGACAAAACTCTACCATCTGGTGAGCAAGATGTATGAGACAGGCGAAATACCCACAGACTTCAAGAAGAATATAATAATTCCAATCCCAAAGAAAGCAGGTGTTGACAGATGTGAAAATTACCGAACTATCAGTTTAATAAGTCACAGCTGCAAAATACTAACACGAATTACTTACAGACGAATGGAAAAACTGGTAGAAGCGGATCAGTTTGGATTCCGTAGAAATGTTAGAACACGTGAGGCAATACTAACCTTACGACTTATCTTAGAACAAAGATTAAGAAAAGGCAAACCTACGTTTCTAGCATTTGTAGACTTAGAGAAAGCTTTTGACAACGTTAACTGGAATACTCTCTTTCAAATTCTGAATGTGGCAGGGGTAAAATACAGCGAGCGAAAGGCTATTTACAATTTGTACAGAAAGCAGATGGCAGTTATAAGAGTCGAGGGGCATGAAAGGGAAGCAGTGGTTGGAAAAGGAGTGAGACAGGGTTGTAGCCTCTCCCCGATGTTATTTAATCTGTATATTGAGCAAGCAGTAAAGGAAACAAAAGAAAAATTCGGAGTAGGTATTAAAATTCATGGAGAAGAAGTAAAAACTTTGAGGTTCACCGATGACATTGTAATTCTGTCAAAGACAGCAAAGGACTTATAAGAGCAGTTGAACGGAATGGACAGTGTCTTGAAAGGAGAATATAAGATGAACATCAACAAAGGCAAAACGAGGATAATGGAATGTAGTCAAATTAAATCGGGCGATGCTGAGGGGATTAGATTAGGAAATGAGACACTTAAAGTAGTAAAGGAGTTTTGCTATTTAGGGAGTAAAATAACTGACGATGGTCGAAGTAGAGAGGATATAAAATGTAGACTTTCAATGGCAAGGAAATCGTTTCTGAAGAAGAGAAATTTGTTAACATCGAGTATAGATTTAAGTGTCAGGAAGTCGTTCCTGAAAGTATTTGTATGGAGTGTAGCCATGTATGGAAGTGAAACATGGACGATAACCAGTTTGGACAAGAAGAGAATAGAAGCTTTCGAAATGTGGTGCTACAGAAGAATGCTGAAGATAAGGTGGGTAGATCACGTAACTAATGAGGAGGTATTGAATAGGATTGGGGAGAAGAGAAGTTTGTGGCACAACTTGACTAGAAGAAGGGATCGGTTGGTAGGACATGTTTTGAGGCATCAAGGGATCACAAATTTAGCATTGGAGTGCAGCGTGGAGGGTAAAAATCGTAGAGGGAGACCAAGAGATCAAGACACTAAGCAGATTCAGAAGGATGTAGGTTGCAGTAGGTACTGGGAGATGAAGAAGCTTGCACAGGATAGAGTAGCATGGAGAGCTGCATCAAACCTGTCTGAGGACTGAAGACCACAACAACAACAACAACAATACTAGACACATACTTGTCGCATAATCACACAAAACATTCGAGCAGTAAGAAGTTTTATATCTTTTCGAGATTGTCCATAACCTAATAATATCTTACCATGTTTCTGTGATAAGTTGTTGGGCTATGAAAGTTATTGAGTTTCGTAACCTTATAAATACTTTATGTTTATGTTATGTATCTGAAAATATTACAATAAAAATATAATTTCATTTAAAATGTATCTTTTCTTAAAAGTGGAAACTGTACCATTTATCAGGTTGACCAGTAGAAAGCTCTAGGTGCTTCTGGAAGGAACAATGATTATACTTACGTGAGATGCACGACAAAGCACGCACTTCAGTTACTCACTTCAGTGTAGACACTTATGATTATTTATTGTCATTATTTACTGTGCATGTCGCCTTCATAGTTATTACGTGAATGTGCGCAAGTAAATTCTCTTTTCCGTTAAAGCTGTTTATGTTGTGATGTGACTGATGTTATACATGATGTCTGTGACCAATCGCGTGACGAGAGAACGTAAGGATAAGAAAGGTCAGAATTAAATATTAACGTTGTGCTTCAGTCTGAATCTACTAAGCAACTCTAACGATTTATAGGTTAATCAAAATTTTTAATGGAAGCCACCCCCTAGATACTGATTCCATGTACAAGATATCTCCAGGAACATCAAAATATAGATTGAAAAATTGTGATGTTTACCTGAGGTGCATGATTGATAACATTTAGAAGGGATGATTTATATATGGATCAAAACAAGAAGAAATATCCAATAAACATAGGCTTTAACGTAACTTTTTTAAGGCTATGGGCATGTGTTCATCTTCGCTACCGTGAAACACATTTCTTTTACTGCAAGCTCTTTGCTATTACGAACGACCTACAGAAGCCCTCCGTTTTCCAGACGTGATAGATGATCATGTGTACAATTTCCCTTGTAGATTAGTACGGTCCATTAAGCACGTAAATGCAGAGATATAACTAGCGTGAAAAGCATTTGATAAACTTATCAAAAAACAAACTGTTTCCATCAAAACTAAGATATGCACTGAGACTACCCGAAACTCTGAATACGATTTCAGTACGAAAACTAACAAACGTTTACTTCATGCTGTACCCTTGGATAATAATAGGGGAATGTGTCCTCATTCGTTTACGGCGTTCTGTAAGATGTTCATAATGGAAAAGAGCTTGCTGTAGAGGAGATGTGTTTCATAGTAGCGAAGATGAAGTAGTGCGCATAGCAATTATGGTTCGGTACCCATTTTATAGCCCATGTTTACTGGATTTTTTTTTCTTGTTTTCGTCCATACAGCGGTCTCTTCAAAATGTATGACTATTATAACACCTTGTTTATGCACCAGTGGGCAGTGATGGCCTAGTAGTTGGAGCACAGCACTCCAGCTCCGGAGGTATCGAATTCGGACCTGGGTAGGAGTGGAGATTTTTCCTTATTTCTTTTACTCAAGGATAGCCCCAGGTCCAAACAGGCCCCAGTTAAAATGAGTACCGAGGCTCTTTGCTGGGGGTAAATGGTAGCCGGTGGGTTGGAACTTTCAACTCTCCCCCTTCTAGTGCACGGCAGATTGAAGGGGAGTGCTACACCACCAGTATGTTCGACAACTCAGTCAGGGGTTTGCGTCATGGACATTAAATTTTGGTTTAAGTCTTATATGCGCTGACACCCCCACGGCATATGTTTAGCTCATCAGCCCGAAAAAAATGCAGATCGTGGGAAATGAACAGATGCAGACGAAATGTGTGGTTTTAACAATGTTTCGTACAGGATTATTGCCTGAGTGTTCAGTTTGTCGACAAGAGGGCTGAGTTCTTTACGTCCAGATACAGATAGGACATTACAATGCGTTACTATGAGCTAAGCCGCATACTTGCAGATGGCCTGCAATAGGCACCCCATCGGGATGGGAGGCGGTTACCCACATTTCCGGGTAGTGGCGTAGCTCAGGGGTGATAAAGATTTTGTGCAACAGAGATGGTTCTTACAGTCACTCAAGGAGAGGAGAACGGAAAGTTAAGGTTTCTTGAGATTGCAGAGGTACGGTATGTGAAACAGAGAAAAAATGTTCGTTGCGAGACGATAGGAAACACTTGACCACCGCAGCAGTCAGTGGCCGTCTTGCAGTAATTCATCAGCTTACCAACACTGAAATCATTTACATTACAGAATGTATTTTGACAAGAAATGCGACATATGTTTTTGTCATATCTATGAAGAAAGTCGTATGTTATGGACCTAATGAGAACCTCCCCAACTCAGTAAGTTAGGAATGATCTAGTTAACAACATTAGCAGCGCAAATAATTTTCAGGCGTACAGCATGATTGTCGATAAGCACTAGTGACTCGAAACGCATCACTAATAGACTGTCACAAGATTAATAATCTTCAACACTGTCGCTAGTGGCGTTACATAAATGTGTCCTTCATCATAACAAGAACTAATATATGTGATGATAGTAAGATGCTGATGGTGTGTAAGATTTTAAGGAGAACAAACTGAGGTACTTAGCCTCCTATTCATCTTCCAAGATGGAGGCACTGTACCCAACCAGCGTGCGTATAGACTTAATTCTGTCAGGACATTACTGTTCTAAATGTTTACGTAGTGTGCATCAGAGGCAGAAAATGGGAACCAGCTCAATACTCACCTAGTGGGATATGGGGAACAGCAAAAAACTCACAGCCAGGTTGGTTGGCACACCGAGCTGTCGTCGTTAATCACCCGGGCAATTTGATCCAGGTCTCGCCTATATGTCTGTCCCAGAATCGGCGGCGTGAACAGGCGATGGTAAGACGTCGGTGCTGGTGCTGCGAGCAGGGAACGCTGTTTCTGGCCGGAGGGCAACCAGGGCGCTCGTATCACGCACCATTTGCACTTCCTGCCGCCTGCTCAGAATACAAGTGCTGAGCATCTGTCTTCTCAGCGCGCTCCTCTTACCACTTCACAAGAGCCAAGATATATTTGTGTGTCCACGTTGCAGTTGACAGACCGCTAAGCCTTTGATGTAAGAAAACAGAAGTATTTTTTCAAATGTAAACGTAGTCTACTGTCATCTTATGCTTGTTTGTCATTTTCTTCCGTGAATACATTTCAACTGGAGGAAAAGTACAGAAAGAGTCACGTCATGGACAATAGCAACAAAAAGATCAGCTAGCGCGATATTGATCAGATTATGTAGCCTTCAAAAGGCACCGTATGGTAATGGATACTTCTAATGCACTTAGCTCTAGAAGAGGGTGAGGATCGAATGAAATTCATAGTTATGTGCAAGAAGTATTTACCCAAAAATCCTGCAATCTGAAATCGACCGTAATACTGTACAGCAATAGTTGCCTCTCCTTTCTATGTAATGAAAAAAATCCCTCCAAATTTTTCATGAGAAACTGTTAAAAGCTTTTTAAATAAAACAAACGTTATTAACATTCTACATCCTTATTCTTCGTGTTTACATGTTTATTTCTCAACATAGTCACCAGACGATGAACACATTTATCCCAAAAAGATACCCGTTTTCTAATACAGCCTGTATAGAATGATTGAATTGGTGGACGGAGCCACATCTTCACCTCTGCTTCTACCACTTCATCAGTTTCAAAGAGAGGTCCTCCAAGATATTCTTTAAGTTTTGGAAGCAGATGAATATCAGATGGGGCCAGATCGGGACGGTATGGATGCTGGTCGATGACAGTGAACCCAGGTGTCAGATTGTTGTAGACGTCGTAGCGCTCGTGTGTTGTCTGGCAGTGTAAGGCTGAAGGAGAGTATGCTTCATACGTGGACCAACTCTTCGAATCGGATACTCGATTACAACACAGCGGCATAGTTACGTTACACACAGCCGTGTTGCACGCTACAGTTCGGAGCACTCTAACGGCAGAGGGTTGCAAATACGTACACACGAAAAATAAAGATAAAACACGTTAATAACTTTTGTTTTCTTTAAAAACATTTAAGAGTTTTCGCATTAAACAGTTCAGAGACATTACTTTGCAGCACGCCCTCGCCTCTCGCTCATGAAAGGTGGATCAAATGGTGCAGATGGCTATGAGCATTATGGGATTTAATTTCTGAGGCCATCAGTCCCCTAGAACTTCGAAATACTTAAACATAACTAATCTAAGGACATCACACACATCCATGTACGAGGCAGGATTCGAACCAGCGACCGTACCGATCGCGTGGTTCCAGACCTTAGCACCTAGAACCGCTCGGCCACTCCGGCCGGCCATGAAAGGTGTCTGACCTATTCGAGATCAGTACATTTCCATATAAAGCTTGCTTTATTCACCATTACCATTATGGTCATTAAATATACAATTGGAGTCTACAAGCTACTATACAGTATTTGGTGGAGGGAGCGTAGCATACAAAAATTCTTTTAACTTTGGATATTCTACGCTACTGGCCATTAAAATTACTACACCACGAAGATGACGTGCTACAGACGCGAAATTTAACGGTCAGGAAGAAAATGCTGTAATATGCAAATGATTAGCATTTCAGAGCATTCACACAAGGATAGCGCCGATGGCGACACCTACAACGTACTGACATGAGGAAAGTTTCCAACCGATTTCTCATACACAAACAGCAGTTGACCGGCGTTGCCTGGTGAAACGTTGATCTGATGCCTCGTGTAAGGAGGAGAGATACGTACCATCACGTTTCAGACTTTGATAAAGGTCGGCTTGTAGCCTATCGCGATTGCGGTTTATCGTACCGCGACATTGCTGCTCACTTTGGTCGAGATCTAATGACTGTTAGCAGAATATGGAATCGGTGGGTTCAGGAGGGTAATACGTAACGCAGTGCTGGATTTCAACGGCCTCGTATCACTAGCAGTCGAGATGACAGGCGTATTATCCGCATGGCTGTTACGGATCGTGCAGCCACGTCTCGATCCCTGAGTCAGCAGATGGGGACGTTAGCAAAACGACAACCATCTGCACGAAAAGTTCGACGACGTTTGCAGCAGCATGGACTATCAGCTCGAAGACCATGGCTGCGGTTACCCTTGACGCTACATCACAGACAGGAGCGCCTGCAATGGTGTACTCAACGACGAACCTGGGTGCACGAATGGCAAAACGTCATTTCTTCGGCTGAATCGAGGTTCTCTTTACAGCATCATGATGGTCGCATCCGTGTTTGGCGACATCCCGGTGAACGCACATTGGAAGCGTGTATTCGTCATCGCCATACTGGCGTATGACTCGGCGTGATGGTATGGGGTGCCATTGGTTACACGTCCAGGTTTCCTCTTGTTGGCATTGACGGCACTTTGAACAGTCGACTTTACATTTCAGATGTGTTATGACCCGTGGCGCTACCCTTCATTCGATTCTTGCGAAACCCTACACTTCAGCAGGATACCGCATGTTGCAGGTCCTGTAAGGGCCATTCTGGATACAGAAAATGTTCGACTGCTGCCCTGGCCAGCACATTCTCCAGATCTCTCACCAACTGAAAACGTCTGGTCAATGGTGGCCGAGCAACTGGCTCGTCACAATACGCCAGTCACTACTCTTGATGAACTGTGGTATCGTGTTGAAGGTGCATGGGCAGCTGTACCCATACACGCCATACAAGCTCTGTTTGACTTAATGCCCAAATTGCGTGAAAATGTAATCACATTTCATTTCTAGTGTAATATATTTGTCCAATGAATACCTGTTTATCATCTGCATTTCTTCTTAGTGGTTCAAATGGTTCAAATGCTCTGAGCACTATGGGACTCAACTGCTGAGGTAATTAGTCCCCTAGAACTTAGAACTAGTTAAACCTAACTAACCTAAGGACATCACAAACATCCATGCCCGAGGTAGGATTCGAACCTGCGACCGTAGCGGTCCTGCGGTTCGAGACTGCAGCGCCTTTAACCGCACGGCCACTTCGACCGGCCCGCATCTCGTGGTCGTGCGGTAGCGTTCTCGCTTCCCACGCCCGGGTTCCCGGGTTCGATTCCCGGCAGGGTCAGGGATTTTTCTCTGCCTCGTGATGGCTGGGTGTTGTGTGCTGTCCTTAGGTTAGTTAGGTTTAAGTAGTTCTAAGTTCTAGGGGACTGATGACCATAGATGTTAAGTCCCATAGTGTTCAGAGCCATTTGAACCACTTCGGCCGGCTCTTCTTAGTGTAGCAATCTTATTGTCCAGTAGTGATATGGGCACAATGTCAGCATCTGAAACCACTCAAAGTGGACCGATGTGACGTATTCCTGGAAGACTCCAGTCGGCCGCACGATGACATCAAGTGCGGATTTAACGAGAAACACGGGCCGTGTTGTAGGGAAGCAGCATACTCACGCCTTATAAAATTCACATCAGTCTTTCTATAGTGTGCCAGCGAGTCCGCTGTAACCAGCTCTGATGTCATAAATGTTGCGCAATACTTTACAAATTAAGTAAATAATCTGAAACGTTTCTAGCATGTCAGGAGTAATAAAAAAATCAATAAGTGTTGGATATCAGTTGAATAACTTTAACCATTTTCGAAATTTGGATGTTTTTCTGTAAAAACATTGGCGCAACAGGAAAGAGCTAGAAACTTAAAAATTTATATTTAGCTTCCTTTTGCATAATAATTTCGTAGAAACAGTATTCTCGATCTCACAAATTAAAATTTTAGTTGAAGTTCATGATTTTCTGGTTTTTATCTTAAAAATTAAGGAAGCAAGATAGATTAAGTAGACGAATAAATAAATCTAGGATGTTTAAATTTAAGTAGAAGGGAGATCCGCTATAATCATAAAAATGTGAGTAGTTTCAACAGAATAACTGTAAAACTATAGCTATAGCGTATCTCCAAAGAGCAAGTTCAGAGCTCGTCTACTGTGTGTAGTGTAATTAAATTAATTCTCTCGCCCAAAATATTTGACTTAGCCACGTCAGACTTTTATTATGGTTATTTACTTGTGTGCTGATTGCACAATTAAATTGAATGCTTCATCGGCCATCAGCAAAGGAAGCAATGATTTATTCGATAACTTAAAGTGGTGCATTACTAGCACAGCGGTTAGTGGGGATAGCAGATTTGATCAGGCGTTCCCTTAGCCGTCCGCACCGCGGCTTTATATGTAAGAACGCTGCGCGAGGAAGGAAGGCCCCAGTTCTCTCCAGACGCTGATTAGCGCACCACCTGTGGCGGGAGTCGCGTCGCGTCGGTATCGTTGATATAAATAGCCTCGGATGCAGTAATAAGTTACTCGGGATACGCGTAACAATGAAATCGTTTTCGAATGAAGTGTTAATTTTTGGATGACGTTAATGATCTATCTTTAGTTTGCGTATGTCGTATTTTCATGTGCCGCCGCAGGACAGACATTCTACCATTATTAGCGTGGCGTTTGATGCACATTATCATCAAATTATGGCGAGCATTCACTTAAACATTTAATTTGAACAGTTATAGTTGCATAGGCGCATTAAAATCTGAACTGCTCTGGTAGTTGGATTGTGTGGATTCTTTTTTGGTCTGTGACTTTCAGAATATAGTGAACATTTGAGAGAGAATGGTTTTTGATTATGAATCCTAGACAATCTCCTAATTCCTCAGAGCTATAAGCTGTAGCTATAAATGTATATCTTTTGGTCTGTGACTTTCAGAATATAGTGAACATTTTAGAGAGAATGGTTTTTGATTATGAATCCCAGACAATCTCCTAATTCCTCAGAGCTATAAGCTGTAGCTATAAATGTACACTCCTGGAAATGGAAAAAAGAACACATTGACACCGGTGTGTCAGACCCACCATACTTGCTACGGACACTGCGAGAGGGCTGTACAAGCAATGATCACACTCACGGCACAGCGGACACACCAGGAACCGCGGTGTTGGCCGTCGAATGGCGCTAGCTGCGCAACATTTGTGCACCGTCGCCGTCAGTGTCAGCCAGTTTGCCGTGGCATACGGAGCTCCATTGCAGTCTTTAACACTGGTAGCATGCCGCGACAGCGTGGACGTGAACCGTATGTGCAGTTGACGGACTTTGAGCGAGGGCGTATAGTGGGCATGCGGGAGGCCGGGTGGACGTACCGCCGAATTGCTCAACACGTGGGGCGTGAGGTCTCCACACTACATCGATGTTGTCGCCAGTGGTCGGCGGAAGGTGCACGTGCCCGTCGACCTGGGACCGGACCGCAGCGACGCACCGATGCACGCCAAGACCGTAGGATCCTACGCAGTGCCGTAGGGGACCGCACCGCCACTTCCCAGCAAATTAGGGACACTGTTGCTCCTGGGGTATCGGCGAGGACCATTCGCAACCGTCTCCATGAAGCTGGGCTACGGTCCCGCACACCGTTAGGCCGTCTTCCGCTCACGCCCCAACATCGTGCAGCCCGCCTCCAGTGGTGTCGCGACAGGCGTGAATGGAGGGACGAATGGAGACGTGTAGTCTTCAGCGATGAGAGCCGCTTCTGCCTTGGTGCCAATGATGGTCGTATGCGTGTTTGGCGCCGTGCAGGTGAGCGCCACAACAGGACTGCATACGACCGAGGCACACAGGGCCAACACCCGGCATCATGGTGTGGGGAGCGATCTCCTACACTGGCCGTACACCACTGGTGATCGTCGAGGGGACACTGAATAGTGCACGGTACATCCAAACCGTCTTCGAACCCATCGTCCTACCATTCCTAGACCGGCAAGGGAACTTGCTGTTCCAACAGGACAATGCACGTCCGCATGTATCCCGTGCCACCCAACGTACTCTAGAAGGTGTAAGTCAACTACCCTGGCCAGCAAGATCTCCGGATCTGTCCCCCATTGAGCATGTTTGGGACTGGATGAAGCGTCGTCTCACGCGGTCTGCACGTCCAGCACGACCGCTGGTCCTACTGAGGCGCCAGGTGGAAATGGCTTGGCAAGCCGTTCCACAGGACTACATCCAGCATCTCTACGATCGTCTCCATGGGAGAATAGCAGCCTGCATTGCTGCGAAAGGTGGATATACACTGTACTAGTGCCGACATTGTGCATGCTCTGTTGCCTGTGTCTATGTGCCTGTGGTTCTGTCAGTGTGATCATGTGATGTATCTGACCCCAGGAATGTGTCAATAAAGTTTCCCCTTCCTGGGTCAATGAATTCACGGTGTTCTTATTTCAATTTCCAGGAGTGTATTTCTCAGATGAAGTGGGCACTAGGAATTCTAATTACAGGTTTCACGTTTTGCTAATCACTTTCTGGTTGCCAATATTGTAGTTAGAGAGCCAGTGTTGAGAACGGCAAACAACAGCATTAAATAAATAATAGGAACATTTACACAATTATTCCACCCGCCGCCCCACAGTGACACGTGTTGTAAAGTACGCGCCATAGTCTGTCCTTTTGGGCTTTGACGCAAGGGGTCGGGGCCATGTATAAAACAGGAACTCCCGCCTCCTTAAAAGTGTTACGCATCACACTCCACTTTCGCTCCATGTCAAAAACCCACCTACATACCCTCAAGAACTATTAAAACTATTGGTTTTCATCTCATCTTTGTCACCTGCCTTTGTTTAACATGTTACCTTTTCTCAGCTTGGTGCTCCGCAACAGTGCGAATGGTTTGAACTACGTAGATGCTGCTGCATTTTCAGGGCACACCACACACCAGGCCCTCGAAGTGCTTGTCATCTTTAACAGGGCGCAACATATCTCGTATCTTTGGGCAGTCTGGAACACTGGCATCTGCACTTGCTGCACTTGCTGCACGTTGCCACACAACTTGGCAGGAATGAAGCCGGCCTTGTCTCTATTGGCGATTCACAAGGCGTCCCTCGTCGGTGGCGCCTGCAAGCGTTTGCAATGTCTCCCTTGTTGTAAATATTCTCTCTAAACACGTGTCTCAGAAGCTGCAATTCACACTGTAGATGACGTCGTCAGAAAAATATTTCCTATGTGTACTAATATGTGTTCAGAACCGTTTCCTTGTGTGCAGGATGGTGGAAACTAGTGCCGTTCAAGTAGCAGTGAGTGTGCGTTGGTTTCTTGTACACAGAATAGCTAAGCCGGCCTCCTGCCTTCCTCTCAACTGAAACATCCATGAACCTTATGTTGCCGTTCTCCATCTTGCCAGTAAATTTAATGCTGGGATGTACACCGTTCATGCGATCGACGAACTATTACAGTCCGTTTTCATCATGAGACCATATCAAGAAAGAGTCGTCAGTGCACCATATTAAGCAATAAGGACACAACGTCAGAGTTCAAAACCTGCTCCCTAAAGAGCACAATGAAGAAACCAGCAACTGCTGGAGATAGTGGGGATCCTGTCGCTATATGTTGTGTCCTCACATAATATTCATCGCGGTACATGAAGTATGTCTTTCCGCTATGACTGAATAACTTGAGGTGAAAACTGTTGGGCAAAAAGATTCATTGTGTAGTATTGGCACTGTCGCAAAAATCACACTACGTCCAGAAGTCAGTGTGGCCTATTTACATTTCGTTGACGTCTCAACAAAAGCCGGGTGTATTGATTAATGATGTTTCTGCCGGTTACTCGCGTCTTTTGCTCTACGATATTTCAACTGCGTGACTCGTAGTCTTCTTCTGGTGCTGTCTGATACTGATTCCTGTGCGGAACGAGTCCGGTATTTATGCCTACATTATGCTAATCGCTTCCTCCGGGTCCTTGCCGCGGCCAGCGCTCTGTCCATGGTGTGCTTCGACCAATAGCAGCGACTGTACCGTTTTCTTCTAGCCGCGGCTGCTCAGAACGCGGTGAGCCTACTTGATGGTGATTACCCGTTGTCAATCTTGCTGAATTAAGTTCCGAATGACGTCCCAGCCGTGCTGGACGTTTTATATTCCTCTTGTGAATTAGGACGTTCAGTTACCGTGGTGTGCCGTGTTAGGAGTTCCGTTCGATGTTCCTGGTCCCCAGGTGCGGTGTGCGCTGCGGTGGTTTTTTTTCTTTTATTTATTTATTTATTTTTCCAGGCCGATGGTGTTCAAATTGCCGCTCGAGACACGGAAAAACGTTCTCAAATATTGTGTCTGTTGTCTGAGGTACCATTTCACGTGCGTCCTTTGTTACCTTTCCCGGGCTGTTATCTCTAATTCCATTATGATGCTTGTGTCCCTTGGGACTTGATGTTCCCTCAGTTGCGTCTTCAGGAGATCGAATGCCGGTTTTCAAGACGAGCTCAACTGGAAACCGGTGTCCCGGGCAATGAGATTCTCCCCGACCTTAATGTCAATCGATTCTTATTGACGCTGTTCCAGTATCTCGATGTTTTTGTTCAAATGTTCACCTGCTTGCCTCCCATGCAGCGGGCCTGGGTTCGATTCCCGGATGGGTTGGCGAATTTCTCCGCCCGTCGACTGGGTGTTAGGTTGCCCTCATCATTATTTCATCCTCATGATCGGCACGCAAGTCGCTCAATGTGGCGTCCGCTGAAATAAGACGCACTCGTCGGCCGAACTTCCCCGGAGGGGCCTCCCGGCTAACAATTCTACACGATCATTTAATTTCTTTTGTGTTGAAATCTTGGTATCATTACACTTCATAGAATGACTGAGTTCTAAAAAATACTTGGCGATCGCTGTCTTGGGTACTTGCCTGTCGGGTGTGCCTTTGGTGGTCTTTGTACCCGATGTCGACGATCCTGGTCGTCTGGACGATATATGCCATACTACATTCATTCACATGACACACGGTAAACGCCAGGTTTCTGTAGACGCAGGCCATCCTACACATTCCATAGCAGAGCCTTAGTGGGTGGATAGAACTCGCTTTTACAGAACTAACCATCCAGGAATCGCCGGCCGCGGTGGTCTCGCGGTTCTAGGCGCGCAGTCCGGAATCGCGCGACTGCTACGGTCGCAGGTTCGAATCCTGCCTCGGGCATGGATGTGTGTGATGTCCTTAGGTTAGTTCGGTTTAATTAGTTCTAAGTTCTAGGGGACTGATGACCACAGTAGTTAAGTCCCATAGTGTCCAGAACCATTTGAACCATCGAGGATTCTTAGCATTGGTTAGGGAGAGTGTACGTGACATGCGCCACTGACTTGTTGTGACACCTAGACAGTAGCTGTTTCTACACCATTTTATAGCACGTTCTCTATGCAGTCAAGACTGGGACCGAGTTGATGACACCTACTGGTCCCTAGCGCAGTGCACGAGGAAGAAATCAGCGTCCTGTCAACTAGCCAAGTTTGAACTTTTTATCAACAAGGCGCAGCAGAACGAGGACACTTGCACTGTCGTCAGCCTGAGCGAGAAGGAATTGGACTCGACCACCTTGAAAGTAATGAGCAAGGATGTTAATTTAGCTCTTACCCAGAAATATTCCTGTTGCGGTCTTCGTCAACGCAGTGGAGCAGGTGGCCCTGAAACTTCCTCCCAGTGAGGCAGAAGAAGTGCGAAGAGAGACGTGTAGGGCGCTCACTAAAACCAGGTTTCCCAAATCAAACATATTCGGTGAAGAGAGGTTGACCCTCAACCAACTCCGATAAGATGACAGCAGAGTGGTGTTCCCAGCAGAATAGGAGAATGCTACCGTCATGCTACAGAAGGCAGATTATGACAGTAAGGTTCTGGACGATCCGGCATATAGACCAGTAGAAAGAGACCCCACAGACAAGGTGGATAAGAAGACCACGGCTCTTCTAAAGAAAACCGGCCTTCCAGAAAAGATCTTTAAGGAGCTAAGGGCTAAAGCACCACTACTAACCATACTTTAATGCCTGCCTAAGGTGCTCGAGCGAGGGGTTCCACTACGTCCAATAGTCAGCAATATTGTTGCAGTCACATACCTCACTGCTCAACACCTTAAGAAGATCCTCTCGTCATATGTGGGGAAATTTGGCCATCACATTCGCAACTCAGAGAATTTCCTACAACCCATTAGGCAGTGACGGATCACGGACTCTGACATTATGGTCAGTTTTGAAGTGGTCTCCCCCTTACCACGGAATGATTCACCTGAGCTAATTGGAGAAAAATTTGACGCTGCTCTCTTGGACTTATTCAGGCACATATTCACCTCGCCGTACTATATGGGGGTCAATTCTAGGAGGAAACGAAAGGGGTGGCAATGGGTAGCCCTCTCTCACCGGTGGTGACCAATTTCTTTATGGAAAGATTTGAAGGGGAGTCAGTTACATCGGCCCCAAATCACTGAAGTGCTTCTTTAGGTACGTGGATGACACGTTTGTCATATGACCCAAAGGGAGAGGAAAGCTCGATGTTTTATTGGACCACATAAACTTACGCCACCCCAACTATTAATTCACCATGGAACTGCAGAACGATGGACTACTCCCAATCCTAGATTTACTAGTTAACAGGAAGGCAGATGGTACCCGCAGTCAGAGTGTGTACTGCAAACCCACTCACACCCACTTGTACCTGCCAGCCAGCAGTCGCCACCACCTGGCACAGAAAATTGGTGTACTCGGAATTCTGGTTCTCCGGGCACGAACCTCCCAGAGCCTGATAATTAGGCGACGGAGATAGAACGTTTACAATATGTCTTCTACAAAAATGGATTCTCTTCTCGAGATGTTAAAAAGGAACTGCGCCCTATTTTCCCACCAGAGGTTCCTGAAGAGGTACAATAAGAAATTCAGAAGGTTGAATATTTGTCATATGTAGGACCGATATCTGCCAAAATCAACAGAACTGTTCTCAAACAAGACATTAAATGTATGTTCCATCCACCTTCCAAAATTATGGCTCTGCTAGGGAGTGTGAAGGATGACCTGCGTCGACAGGTTGTCGTTTACCACGTACCATGTGAATGTGGTATAACATACATCGGCCAGACCACCATGACCATTGACAACAGTTCGAAAGGGCACCAGAGGCGCAGCAGACTGAGACAAGTAACCAGGTCAGCGATCGTCGAGCATTGTTTAGAACTCATTCATTCTATGAAGTATAATAACCACCAAGTACGCGCACCGCGTTCGGAACAGTCGCGGCTAGTAGGAAACGGTACAACCGCTGCTATTGGTCGAAGCACACCATGGACAGAGCGCCGGCCGCGGCGTGGACCCGGAGGAAGCGGTTACCATAACACAGGCATAAATACCGGACTCGTTCCACACTGGAATCAGTATCAGACAGCACCCGAAGAAGACTGCGAGTCACGCAGCCGAAATATCGTAGAGCAAAAGACGCGAATACCCGGCAGAAGCCCGATTAATCGTGACAACGCCCCGCTGAAAAACCTGAAGAATTTCAAAAGACTTATTTAACGGTGTGATGTTCACCATACACGTCTGGCAGCGTTATCAGTACCCAAACTGAGACATTGCTTAACTCGTAATCAGACGACTTGTCAACAGAGAAGAGTACATAACATGGCAGTGCGAAAGACGCCGCGGACGCTCTACTCACCTTTGAACCGGCTCGATCTCTTGCCTTATTCCAATCTCGCATCCGCCTCAAACTGACGAACAATATACCAGAACTAATCGAACAAAGGTGTTTGGCAACTGACTACCTTATCTCCTTTATTTTCGGTCTGTTTATCTGCATTTGCAGTTAAATAACTGATCAATGTTATGCACCGTCTCATGTGGCAGTATGATGTAAACATGACATTTATTACAGTCACAAACGACGGTACATCACCTTTGTTATTCGGATTCCTGTTTTTCTTGAAGTACATATATGTAGGTCTTTCTGATCCAGGCGTCTACCTTCCCAGTGGCTGTAGGTGCAAGGAATGGATAAAAATACAGAAACACCGCGAGAAATGTATGCTTGAACATATATATGCCGATGCTAGTAAAGCCAGCAGGTTTCACTGTTGTGTCTCACCACGAACGCCATCTGAGTAAAGTCATAAATACGCTGCAAGGGCTAGACGTATACTGTGTCGTTTTGAGAGCATTATATTGGAGCTAAGTGAATCTGAACATAGGCAAATTGTTGGTGCTCGTATTGTGTCTACTTCCGTAACGGAGGTAACCGAAGTGATTTCATGTGTCAAGAGGCTCAGCATCGAAGATGTATACCGGATGCAGGGAAAGTGGAAAAAACATCATCCACTAATTCAAAACGTGAATGAATTAGTGTATTGAATGATCGTGATAGACGGTCACTGAAGAGGATTCTGCCAAAAAATAGGTGAGCGACATTTGTAAAAGTCACTGCAGAGTTGAATGTCGCACTCGTGAACCCTGTCGGCACCAAAACAACATGAATGGATATGTAGGAAATTGCAGGAGGAGCTAGAATTCCAGGACCAGTCCTCACCAATGCAAATATTCGTAAAGGGAGAAAATGGTGCCGAACCCGTAAAATCTGAACTAAGAAGAAATGGAAGAATGTCATATCGTCGCAGAGTCATGTGTCTCACTGTTTTCAATATTTGGTGGAGTATACTTTCAAAGAATGAAACATAGCGGGAGTTCGCTAATGATTTGGGCAGCCGCATTGTGGTATTCCTCGAGCCTCATAGGTATGCTGCAAGGTCGCATTACATCCAAGGACTGTGTGATCTTTTTGGCTGATCAGGACCATTCTATGGTACTGTGTTTGTACACAATGGTAATGTTGTGTTACAACACGACAGGGCCTTGCTTAAAATACTCCCGTCGCCCAGAACTAGTTTTGTGAGCAGGAGGATGAACCGTCGCATCTGCCCTGGCAAGCGTAGTCACCAGACCTAAATATTATTGTTTATGGTCTACTTTGGAGAGAAGGATGCAAGATCGCTAGCCACCTCCATCATCATTATCTGAAATTGGCACTATTTTACAGGGAGAATGGTGTAAGATTACCTTGAAAAATACGCAGGACTGTGTCTATCCGATATGGGACCACTAGAAGCTAGGCATGGGAATGTGTTTTTGGTGTTTCCGTATTTTTGTGCTCCGTCTATATGTGGTCGTTTGCCACGAAATTGAGGCACTTGACGAATTAGACAAAATTCTGTCTTTGATAGCAGCTTTCATAGTCGAACGATGTCGTATCTTCTACTTACGCGCATTATACTATATTTTCCGGTCGTGGTGGCCGAGCGGTTCTAGGCGCTACAGTCTGGAACCGCGCGATTACTACTGTCGCAGGTTCGAATCCTGCCTCGGGCATGGATGTGTGTGATGTCCTTAGGTTAGTTAGGTTTAAGTAGTTCTAGGAGCTGATGACCTCAGATGTTAAGTCCCATAGTGCTGAGAGCCATTTGAACCATTTTATAGTATATTTCTTATGCTGAGGTTTATCTGCCAATATTTCCACGACACACTGATCTTCTGCAAGTCTTTCTGTAATTGGCAACAAATATCTAGCAAAACGACATGCTTAAACACATATCCCTTAAGTGTTACGTATAATGTACGGCCGAAGACATTATCTGAATTACTTCCAACACGTTTGGGTGAACTGCGACGTCACACAGCAACATCAGTAATGCAGTAGCTTGATGTACGCTCGCAAACGTATGTGTAGAGGCCTTGATCTGAATGGTAGGTACAGGGGGATCTGTTTTTAGGGCTTGTTAGGATGGGGTTCGGCTTTCCCACGTGGACGCTGTGGGTTAGACAGGACTGCGAGGGACTAAAGGATATTGGCGGAGGATAAAGTATAGGCCTCACAAGCAAAACTTGTGGGTTGGAATCTCATCAGGTGCGTTGAGATTTTTATTTTTGAATCTTTATCGAAATGACTTTGATCTTTATATTGATTTACTTTCTTACTTCTGTTCCTTTGCCACATATTTTTAATCATCGTATTAACTATTTAATTTGCTCTCACTTTTTCTCCTATTCTACTTTTTCACTTGTAATCATTGTGCATGTGACTTTAATTATTTTTATTTACTAATCATAATATTTCAACATTTAAAAATATCGATATGTCTGCCCAAAAAAAAAAAAAAAAAGCATGACAAATCTACTTCCACTGAGTGTGCAGCTGTGTGAAATATGTAGGTTTCGTTACAAGAAGTATATTTTTCTTTCTTTCAGGCGAATGTCAACAGTATAGATATTCTTGGAGAAGTGGTTGGCATGCACTGTGGTGTCTTACTATACATTTATTCACTATTCGTTTCGATCATGGACCATCTTCATAGTGGAAAAATATAAATACGTTTTTCCTTTGTGGAGATGATCAATGATGAAACTGGCAGCGAATAAAGACAGCACAGTGTGTATCATGCACTTCACCAAGTAAAATATGTACATCTTTTTGGATGGAAATCGTCACACAAACATTTAAAACAGATATTCTCATTCTACTATGGACAAAATAACGCATTTGAAGATTTAAACTTAGCTTGGAATTATAAGTAAAATAAAACTCAAGCCAAATGACGACTAGAAATAATGTATACAATGACATGGACTAAAGTGTAGCATGATAAAACGGAAGAAATTAAATCGAACTTAATACATACAATTAATTAAAATCACATGAATAAAGATTCCAAGTGGGAAAAGAATTATGGCAAGAAGACTGAGAGCAAATGAAAAAAATTAATGAAAGATTGAAATGATGTGATAAAGGAATAAAAATAAGCTCGAGTTATACCAATTAACTGATTAAAAATAATGATTAAGGCTGTTTTGATGTAGATTTAAAAATAAAAAGATTCTGAGCATCTGATGAGATTCTAACACATAACAATTTGTAGGTGAATACTGCACCTTAATCATTACGCTATGCAATCTATCTATATATTATTTGTATTTTAAAGCTGTAGAGCACAACACGAAATTCCCAATTTTTGCCTTCGATTACTTGCAGACGAGTTCCCATTAGGCTAGGTGGTTGCAGGGTATGTCAGCTGAGACCTTAAGCTACATCATCGAAAAGACCGCTTCAAAAAGTCGATCGCCTCATTCGGGTACTTCGCCTTGTCAGTTACAAAATCCTTCATTGCATCTCGCAGTCCCGCTAAGAACTGCCGCAATAACAGTTGTCCATGTATGCCATGGAAGACGGATTCCTGTAATATTGTTGTTTACAGTCTTGCATCATTGATACTGTCCGTCAAAATCCGTAGCAGTCTGGGTACAGCTATCTGCTCATCTACTGCATCCAGTTTATTTCGTGCCCTTTTTAGATCATTTATAGTCCGCTTGGTATTTTGCATATATTGAGTTATTTCCGTTGCCAATTCCCGTACCGACCTTGTGTTATTTAGTACAGCTTGCTACACGTTCACTAGTTGGGTGACATGAAATTCTGCCTCAGCTTGTACCTGGCCTAGTGGGCTGTTGAAATTCTGAATATCTTCGACATATGCTGTCCCGATCATTACGATTATCCATCCTCTCTTTCCTGACTCATTGTTCACGGCACCAGATCGATCACCTGTTTCAACTGTTCCCTCCGTTTCTCATAAAATAGTAGCAATCCCCCATACTACTACTAACCATTCGCCAGAATTCCTTCTTTCTCCGCTTCCTTCTGCAGTTCCCCAAACGTATGTCCTAATACGCACACCTCAGTTCTCCTCTTCCACACATTCAAAAGTAATTCAGGCATCCAGTGATGACTTATTAATAGGTTGTCGGACGATCTTGAAATACCACTAAAGGTTCAAGAGACTGAGTCCATTATACACCCCATACTTCCCTCTGGACGCGGTATTAGAAAACAAGATTACCATTTTCTTTCTGGCTACCTCAGCTGCCACGCTACCTGAGAGAAAGGAATTTTTCTTCACTTCCCCTCTCTTCTTCCCAAAACGCTGACGCATAATAAAATATTGCTGAATACTAGAACGATGTGAAACCATTGACCTACATAGAATAAACAAAAACAAATCCACAAAACAAAAGAATACCAGTCTCAGTTGTTCAGAAAAACTGTCACTGTCCACAAAAAACAAAAGGAAACCAAACATATGGTCTTCATGCGTACTGTCTGTTGTGTTAATCCTGAACATTTTTAACCAGTGGCTTTTTCGCAATTTAAAGCTTCCATTCCACGCCACCTGTAGTGCTGGAATCTGTGGCAAAACATCTACCACTCAATTTAAGGGTTTGATTCGGCTTACATGATTAGCTGATGTCTTCATTGGAAGCTGCACCTTCACATTTACTGGCAATGTCGTCCATATCACTTGATACGGACACTGGTACCTAGTTAAAAACTTTTTTGTTCTTCCATTTGCTGTATAGGGGATTACTGCCAAAACCCACTATCCACTCTATAGTGTGGCAGTTACCCTATGCGTTGGTCCATCTTTTCCTGGCATTCGATGTGTTTGTATTTGATTATGTTATCTCCAGCCAAAGTTCTCTTAATTGCTTCATGATTTTCACTGACACCTCAGTAGCAGATAATTAAGGTTTCAGAACCTGAAAAGGAGATGGCATTTTTCTGCCATATAGCACCTTGGTTCAAATGGTTCAAATGGCTCTGAGAACTATGGGACTTAACATCTGTGGTCATCAGTCACCTAGAACTTAGAACTACTTAAACCTAACTAACCTAAGGACATGACACACATCCATGCCCGAGGCAGGACTCGAACCTGCGATCGTAGCGGTCACGCGGCTCCAGACTGAAGGGCCTAGAACCGCACGGCCACATCTGCCGGCTTATAGCACCTTACATGATGGAAGAATTGGATTTTACTGAAGATATGTGGCCCAAATACCATGATGACTATTTACATAATGGCTTAACATTTTAGAATTTGTGTGACAAACTCTTTTCGTATGACCACTTGAGCCGGCCGAAGTGGCCGTGCGGTTAAAGGCGCTGCAGTCTGGAACCGCAGGACCGCTACGGTCGCAGGTTCGAATCCTGCCTCGGGCATGGATGTTTGTGATGTCCTTAGGTTAGTTAGGTTTAACTAGTTCTAAGTTCTAGGGGACTAATGACCTCAGCAGTTGAGTCCCATAGTGCTCAGAGCCATTTTTTGACCACTTGCTTGTCGATGGAAAGGCTTGGTGGGAAGTTTTCAGAGACTATGTAGATTACAGAGCTGCTTAAAGAGGCCTGAAAGAAAGTTGGTACCCTGATCTGCAATTATAGGAACACCAAATTTTAGTATCAACTATCGCATATGAGACTGTACCCAATAGCTGGTCTCTGGGATCCTTATTGCCACACACTGAGAAAAACGAGCTATTATCATGAGAATATATTTATTTTCAGCTGCTATCATGTTAGATTGTCGAGAATATCCAAACCAATCATACATAATAAAGGGTTTTGTCTGTTTCAGCAACCTTTGTAATGGCATGCACAACATGGTCCCAAAAGAAAAAAAGACAGAAAACCGGCCGACGCTTATTGACCAGATGTCGCTCTGCATAATAACAGATGACGATGGCTGCTGATGTACGACCGTGGCTTCTCGTCAGCGGCAGTGGCTGACATCAGCTCTCGGAAACCGAATTTGTATGATGTCAGAAATCACACCTTCTGCGCCAGTTTGCAGGACTGCAGGTTCGTCTGACATCAGATTTGTAGGAGCCCTCCAGATGCTTCCTACCGTGTGAGTGTAGGATAGATGAGTGGAGGTGGAGTCGTAGGATCTTGTTGAGTGCTGGGACGCTTATGAGACACCTTTCAATTAAAATAAAATGATTATCGAGAGTTTTACAATCACTCTGTCTTCTTTGTAGTAACGCCTAGCAGCGGCCGTACTGAGCCTACGTTCTACAAAGGCATATGGTTGCACATCAGCATCCAGTGAGGAATTTCCAGGTAGAGGATCTTGCGTTGACTGTGGCCTGTGCCGCAGCTCCATCGTAGGAGGGCCCGGCAGCCCGCACGTTGCTACATCCCGGCATGGTTGTGGACATCTGTCGGAGCCTCAGTACTCTTGTTGAGTGAAGCACTGCTTGAGCGAGACCCAGATATCTGCATGTCCATGTTGTCAGATGTCAAGATTGCTTGTAGGAAGAAGATCCAATAGTGACATGAACAGTAGCCCGATAGGTGGCCCCAGCATATAGCTCGTATGGCAGAACTTATAATGCTGCGGAGTAGTAACATAGGCGGCCTGCTCCCATATTGAACAGCTCGTAGATAGTCAGACCGGTTCGTCATTCACAGAAGACTGGCCGACCATCATCTTCAATCAGTCACAGTTGTGACTGTCAGTTGAAGTTCCCGCCTCTTCCAGATGGGTGTGTGGTTGTACCAGTGGTCACCCAGGGGGAGGCGGCTGTAGACACTTTTTTATAGTCACCAGGGCATCATGCAACTAGTAGAGATAACCTTCCATCGGTATCAGTGATGTAGATGAAGTGGCCTAACTCAGAGAGTGAGTGGACGGAAGACGAGTGTTTTATAGCAGTCGATGATGTGGTCTCCCCTGTACAGCTGACCGAATGTGCTCCCGCTCTTTGGTCTCCTAATATTTAGGTTCAGGGCTTCGAACCATTCCTTTATGTAAAGTTTGCAGCCTGAGAGGCGATCTTGTGTCATCCCCTAGGTGAAGTTACAACATGTAGCTAAGTGCTGAATCAAGTGACATGAGGTTCTCTCTCTGACATTATGAAACAAAAAGCTTTGTCTGTTTATACTTCATTTCTACCGATTGTTGACATTGGTTACCCCACCATTCAATATCTGATAGACATGTTCCACTTACCATCATCCAGCCAGTTGTAACAATATTTTATTCCTACACTAAATTACTGTACTGCTGTGGGACACTTATGTTTGTGATTTTAGGTATTCGAGAGAGCAGCTTCTACACTACTGGCCATTAAAATTGCTACACCAAGAAGAAACGTAGATGATAAACGGGTATTCATTGGACACATATATTATACTAGAACTGACATGTCATTACATTTTCACGCAATTTGGGTGCATAGATCCTGAGAAATCAGTATCCAGAACAACCAGCTCTAGCCGTAATAACGTCCTTGATATGCCTGGCCATTGAGTCAAACAAGGCTCGGATGGCGTGTACAGGTACAGGTGCTAATGCAGTTTCAGCACGATACCACAGTTCATGAAGAGTAGTGACTGGCGTATTGTGACAAGCCAGTTGCTCGGCCACCATTGACCAGACGTTTTCAGTTGGTGAGAGATCTGGAGAATCTGCTGGCCAGGGCAGCAGTTGAACATTTTCTGTATCCAGAACGGCCCGTACAGGACCTGCAATGTGCCGTCGTGCGTTGTCCTGCCGAAATGTAGGGTTTCGCAGGGATCGAAGAAGGGTAGAGCCACAGGTCGTAACACATCTGAAATGTAACGTCCACTGTTCAAAGTGCCGTCAATGCGAACAAGAGGTGACCGAGACGTGTAACCAATGGCACCCCATACCATCACGCTGGGTGATACGCCAGTATGGCGATGACGAATACACGCTTCCAATGTGCGTTCACCGCGATGTCATCAAACACGGGTGCGACTATAGTGATGCTGTAAACAGCACCTGGATTCATCCGAAAAAATGACGTTTTGCCATTCGTGCACCCAGGTTCGTCGTTGAGTACACCGTCGCAGGCGCTCCAGTCTGTGATGTAGCGTCAAGGGTAACCGCAGCCATGGTCTCCGAGCTGATAGTCCATGCTGGTGCAAACGTCGTCGAACTGTTCGTCCAGATGGTTGTTGTCTTGCAAACGTCCCCATGTGTTGACTCAGGGATCGAGACGTGGCTGCACGATCCGTTACAGCCATGCGGAGAAGATGCCTGTCATCTCGACTGCTAGTGATACGAGGCCGTTGGGATCCAGAACGGCGTTCCGTATCACCATCCTGAATCAGTCATTGGATCTCGACCAACGCGAGCAGCAATGTCGCGATACGATAAACCGCAATCGCGATAGGCTACAATCCGACCTTTATCAAAGTCGGAAACGTGGTGGTACGCATTTCTCGTCCTTACACGAGGCATCACAACAACGATTTACCAGGCAACACCGGTCAACTGTTGTTTGTGTATGAGAAATCGGTTGGAAACTTTAGTCATGTCAGCACGTTGTCGGTGTCGCCACCGGCGCCAACGTTGTTTGAATGCTCTGAAAAGCTAATCATTTACATATCACAGCATCTTCTTCCTGTCGGTTAAATGTTGCGTCTGTAGCACGTCATCTTCGTGGTTTAGCAATTTTAATGGCCAGTAGTGCATTTAATTTTTCAACTTCTTCGCAGATTGGGAAAACGAAGATTGAATACTTATTAGTGGTGATAACTAATTATCTTCTGACTTATTTCCTCTAGATACGAATTACAGTCGAGTAGAAGATGTTAGCTGAGGAAGACCGAGAGTTGGCGTAACAGTCAGTTACGCTGTGGGTAAAATAATTTGTACCCAAGATACTATGATGAAAATTATACAAATTAACTTTGCAGTCATGAATTTTTGTATTTAAAGCCAAACAATGATTACATGAACAACAAAATAAACACAGTGTTAAATATGGCCGAACGTGCACTTACTCAGCGAATCACAGAAAATTAAGCATGCGATATTTCTGGAATGTGAAGTTTACAATTAGTGTGCATTACCCGATTTGATTTTCTGTCAGTGAAACATGAAATTACAAGGTGATGAAGTCCAAAAAGGTGGGATCTCTGAGCAAGAAATGAACAGACGCATTCTGAAAAGCAATGCCACAGATTTTTTTGTGGAAACGCTTAAAGCTTTCTTTACCAAAAACAGCGTCATTAACATTCTACTTCCTTATTCATTATATCCGCACACTTATTCCTGAACATAGCCACAGCAAGAAACCAGTCTGTTGATATAGTCATCGTAGCATGTTTGACCTCGTGGAAGGAGTCACAACCTCCTCTATGCTTGCTCCGCTTCATAAATATCAAAGTTTAAGTACTCTAGTGTGTTCTCTAAGCTTTGGAAACAGATGAATATCAGATAAAGACTTGCCGGGGATTGCATGGACGATGACTGATAACAGTGAACCCAATGCGTCGGATTATTGCAGATATCGTAGCGATCGTGTGTTGTCTGGCACTCGCATCCTGAAGAGGAGTGTTCTAAGTGTGGAAGAACTCTTTGAATTGGAAACTCGATCACTGCACGTCGTTTGTCACGCACGGACATAGTTATGTTACACACTGCCGTTTTACATGCTACAATTCGGAACCGTCTAGAAGCACAGGTCTGCAGATATGTAGACATTAAGAATAAAGATATAAGATTATTATAATGTTTCTTTTGTCTTAAAAGTTTTCGAAGTTTTCACAGAGAAATCCACAGTGATTACTTTCCAACGCGCCCTACTACTAGCAGAGACCAGAAAACAAACAATAACAGCATAAAGAGTAAGACTTAATTGTAGCCGTAATGGAAATGAAATGGAGGTGATCCAGATACGTAGGCAGATGAACGTACCGATGATGGACTACAGAAATTCTTTGCTGAATTCCGAACGATATTAAAAGACGGAGACGACAAACTAATCGAAGGCGGGTAGACTAAAATCAGGAACGTGGATTTTCAAGTTGGATAAGTGTAGCTGAGGAGAGTAACGTGTACAAAACCCTAGAGGAGGCCTTTATGCAGCAGTTGACCTATAATGGCTGATGATGATACTGATAATGAACTGTTCCTGATACAGTGACATTTATGGCCGACCACCTTTTGATGGATAAATGACCACTACCTAAACTCAGTACTCGACCTCACTGACACGATACTTTAAACTACTGGGTGAGTCATATAAAAGTGGCCCGGAAAACAGAGTTCCAGGGTACAAGAAAACACAGCACAGGAAAGGAAATGCGCTGCTAATCTGGCTATAGCAGATGTTGAAAGTCACTTTTATCTGCCCCCTTCTCCTGTATCATGATATGAACCGCCGTCAATGTGACATGTGGCTACATAAAACAATCAAGCATGATTCCATTGGAACAGTTGTTTGCAGCACGTACGGTACATTTCAAAAAATAAAAAGCATTTAAGCTATCAATCGCAAATCCTATCTGTATTTTACTGCAGATGTCAGTTTCAGATATTTGATATCTGTCTTCATTGAGTTTATGACTCGATTTAAAGGCACAGGCATAGTTATTCAACAGATGAAATCCAGATCTACAATAAAACACCGATTTTATTTACGACAGATTGGGAGTTCCTTTTCCTTTTTTGAGGTAAGACAATGGTTGTAGCATGCTAGTAAAGGAAAACGGGTTAATGCTCTACGTAACATTAGGCAAACTATTCATATTCGCTATAGGGTAGGTTAGTTAACTCATGTCAGATTAGACAGAATCGGTAACACGAAACCATTCGTGAGTTACCATTAATGATGAAAAATAGCACATCATGCTGTTTTCGAACATTAGCGCATTTTAGTTTGATAACAAATGGCTTTAAAATGAAAATGTTCGTGCTACTACCACGAGTCACAGTAATATGCGACTACCATGTACAGGGGATGGACAAAATTATGTGAGCACCTGTGCTTACTTGAGAACATTTTATTAATAAGAGGTTGGACCTCCATTTGACTGTAATACAGCTGCGATTCTTCTTGGAATACTGGCATATAATGATCGTAGTCTTCAGTGGAATACTATGCCACTCTTCGATCAGAGTGTAGTGACGAGGGAGGCGGAAATCTGCTCAGGAGTCTGCGCTCCAATACCGCCCACAAATGTTCTTTAGTGTTCAAGTCCAGGGACTGTGCTGGCCAGGAAAGACGCTGCAGTTCAGCTGCATGCTCCTCATACCACGATTGTACTGGCATCATTGTTGGGGAACAACTTTCGAATCATGGGGTGCACCTGATCACTTAAAATGTTCACATAATTGTAGGCTATAACACGGCCTTTGAGAGTAATGAATTGACCGGCAGAATACCATGATATGGCTGCCCGCACCATCACACTTCCACCTCCACACTTAACCGTTGGAATCGAGCAATCAAGATTGTAGGCTTATTTTGGCGTTCTACAGACGTCAGCCTGGGCCGATGTTGGGAATAATGAAAACGTAGACTCGTCAGACCATATGACGTGTTTCCACTGGTCAGCCGTCCGGATTTATTCTCCTGACACCATGTTTTACGCTTCTTTGCTTTGGTTGTAGTCACTAATGGTTTCGATACAGCAGCTCGCCCATGAATTTTCGCTTTATGGAATTCTCAGCGGATATATACGGGATCTCGAATATGGCTATTGAGCTTTACAGTCACTTTAGCAGTCGTAGCTTTGTGTTGTTTTGACACAATTCGTGTTGGCGTGCGACGATCTTGTCATTAAGTTTTCGTTTTCGCCCACTATTACGTTTAGACGATGATTTCTTTCCATGTTTTGTGTAGGCTGTCATTACTATTGAAACAGTTGCTCTTGAAATATTCACAAGTGGGCTGTCTTGTTTATTTATGCCCCCCCCCCCCCCCACGAACCATGGACCTTGCCGTTGGTGGGGAGGCTTGCGTGCCTCAGCGATACAGATGGCCGTACCGTAGGTGCAACCACAACGGAGGGGTATCTGTTGAGAGGCCAGACAAACGTGTGGTTCCTGAAGAGGGGCAGCAGCCTTTTCAGTAGTTGCAAGGGCAACAGTCTGGATGATTGACTGATCTGGCCTTGTAACAATAACCAAAACGGCCTTGCTGTGCTGGTACTGCGAACGGCTGAAAGCAAGGGGAAACTACAGCCGTAATTTTTCCCGAGGGCATGCAGCTTTACTCATGGAGAGCTGCATCAAACCAGTCTCAGGACTGAAGATCACAACAACAACAACAACATAATCGGACCCTCATAATTTGCCCTGTTTGGAACTCTGTTAGGTCTTTCGTTGCACGTCCACCTCGGCCTCTGAATGCAAATACGAAGCCTGCAATGATGCCTAGTCCGTACTGATCACGCACAGTTCACCACGACACGTACCTTAAATGCGTTGTTGACCGTCAAACACAACCATCCCATTACTACCACTGTTCACATTATTTTGCCCATCCCCTGTAGGTCTGTCGAGAACAAGCGTTAGAGTATGCTGTCACACTGAGCATTCAGAAATGTCTTCTACAATCGCCTCTGTGAGTGCCTTACGTTGTATCTCCTGTTGTAGCACTTAACTTCAGACCTAAACAATATTAAGTCTGTAATATCTTCATTAAGAATACATTTACGGAATATACATGAGGGATTAACACATTAGAACTGATGATTTATTTATGTACTTAAATATGGAGAGATCCTTGGCAAAATCGTTGCTTTTCAACTTCATATGAATCATTTTGGTACTGTTTTTTTATCTGTATATTCTGTCTCTGTATGTTTTTATTGTTAGTGTCTTGAATGCAAAACTACGATAGCTGGATGTTTGTGAGCAAAACGCCTATGAGCACATACGTTATTAAACCTTCAGTTCAAGGACATTTTGCGCTTGTGTGAGCCTTATCTTCAGACAGTAAATATTAGGATGCACGAGCACATGCAATCCTGAATGTGTTCATTCGGAAGAGGTTTCAATCACAAAAGTTGCCTCTGGTGTCAAATCAAGTGTGGTTACACAGTGCAACAAGGCCATAATTTACCTCTACTAATTTTGGTGTAGCAACGTATTCATTGCCACGCAGATGTTTTAGTCTGAATTATAGCAAAATTACCATCTATCCGTTGTCTGTCGCAGTCGGTTGGTAGATTGAATGCTTGTCTCTTAACAACTCGCTTCTACTTACCAATAACATTCCACTTAGATAGTTACATATTCTCTTACTTCTTACTAATCTTCCTAGCTCCATCAAAATTCTAGAAATAGCCATCAGAGCACAAAAAAGGGTCAGAAACCGAACATATATCAACCTCAGAGTTTACAGTATCTCACAAGTCATGACACAAAATGTTGCCATACAAGGTATAAAGCCGGCCGGTGTGGCCCAGCGGTTCTACGCGCTTCAGTCTGGAACTGCGCGACCGCTACGTTCGCAGGTTCGAATCCTGCCTCGGGCATGGATGTATGTGATGTCCTTAGGTTAGTTAGGTTTAAATAGTTCTAAGTTCTAGGGGACTGGTGACCTCAGAAGTTAAGTACCATAGTGCTCAGAGCCACTTGAACCATTTTTGAACAAATTATAAAAACTAACATTAATAAGCTCATTGGAATAAAATTACGAAAACTTTACGTCTCATTGTTAGGCAAATAATAGAAATTACTGTAAGCACACTATAGCCAGATTTGGTGCTTTTAATCAACACTCGCTTAGATCTGTGGGTCTTGGTGAAAGCAGAAAACATTTGGTTCACAGCAAGCAAGCTGATAGCCAACCAGTTTCCTTGTTGGACATGGCTTACCCACACTTGCTGCCTCTACTTCCGTCGTTGTCTGTGCTTCTATTTTAATTTGCAGCTTAGTACAGGTCGCTAACCTAGAGCCCAGCTCCCTTATAGAATCATCGACAGTTACACACTGAGGATGCTCTACAGCATTCAGTAATAATTCGGGTCTCGAACAGATTTTACTTTTTATCTCGACAGTCTCCATCCTTGCTACACACGCAACTGAAATAGGTTCAAAAGAATATAAAATTTTTTTATCGTTTTACGTTAGTCCTTATCTCAGTCATTCCTTTGTCGATCTCGATTATTTGGTCGTCGTTTGTTTCTTCCACTCACTACACCGTCAGATTACGTACGATTGGGCTACTATATTCTCTGGTCACAGTGCTTTGCTATTCTTGCTTAATTGCTAATCTGGAAAAACGGCAATACGGTTTACTCAAACTCTCGTACATAAGCACTTTATTCCTAACTCTTTTATTTTTCATGCCGCATGCACCAAACCGGCAGTAAGGCGATAATTACTCTATTAATATTTGTATGAAAACTTAATCTAGGCCACGCGGACACTGAAATCAGTAACGTAGCAAAATTGCTACCGTCAAGTCGTCTATCACAATACTCGCCTCTTAGCAACTCGCTCTCTTTATCTCTGCGAGATAACTTCCAAGAGCCACTGATGTAGAACACCATTCCACTGAGGTAACTTTACATTTTAATACTTCTTCCTAACATAAATGGCATGACGGACAGCGTGAGCGGCGACTTGCAGATGTCGATGTGGTTTACGGGAAGGTGTCGTCGTTAAGTGACTCTAGAAGGGTACGAGATGACTCAGATATACTTCTAGGTGACGTAATGAACGGTAGCTTACCCCAAATGTAGAAAAATGTAAGTTAATGTAGATGAGTAAGATAAACAATATTGTAACGTTCAAATACTGCGTTAGTAGTGTGCTGCGTGACTCAGTCACGTCGATTAAATATCTAGGCGTAACGTTGCAAAGACACATGAAATGGAACGAGCGCGTAAGGCCGGTAGTAGGGTAGACGAATGGTCGACTTCGGTTTGTTGGGAGAACTTTAGGAAAGTGTAGTTCATCTATAAAGGATACGGGGTATAGAAAACAAGTGAAACATATCCTTTAGTACTTCTCGAGTGTGTGGGATCTCCACCAGGTCGTACTAAAGGAAGATACTGAAGCAGTTCACAGGTGTGCAGCTAGATTTGTTTCGGTGGGTTCGATCAGCATGCAAGGATTACGGAGATGCTTCGGGAACTGAAATGGGAATCCGTGGAGGGATGACGACGCCCTTTCCCCTAGGCACTCTTGAGGAAATATAGTGAACCGGCATTCTATGCCTTTTGCATAACGTTTCTGCTGCCACCGACGTACATTTCGCGTAAGGTCCACGAAGATAAGACAAATTAGAGCTCGTACAGAGACATATAGACAATCGCTTTTCCCTCGCTCTAGTTGCGAGTGGAACAGGAAACGTATTGACTAGGACTGGTACTAAGTACTTTCAGCCATGAACCATTCGGTGGCTCGCGGAATATGTATGTAGATGTAGATGTAACTTCACCAGCATGCTAGTACATAACATCAAAGCACAAAAATATATGAAAAAATAAAAGAAACAGATCTCAAACGTACATAAACCATAGAATTTTGAATGCTGCACAAGTCACAGATACTACCCCAGAAAGTATGAAACATAAAATAACTGAAAATAACGACAGCCAGCCGTTGTACCTTCCACCTGGATCAAATGGCTCTAGGCACTATGGGACTTAACTTCTGAGGTCATCAGTCCCCTAGAACTTAAAACTACTTAAACCTAATTAACCTAAGGACATCACACACATCCATGCCCGAGGCACGATTCGAACCTGCGACCGTAGCAGCCGCGTGGTTCCGGACTGAAGCGCCTAGAACCGCTCGGCCACCAGCAGCCGGCCCACCTGGATCACATAAGCCACATCCCTGGGTGGCTTCCATGAAAAAGGACAGTATGTGTTTCGTTTCCCATCTCTAAAAACGGTGAGGTGGCCCATCCTCTGTAATTATCTCGTTGCTCACAGGACTTTAAACTAAAGTCTTCAGTCCTTCCCTCCTTCGTTCATTCCTTTCTAAAATCAGAACGATGATTCAATTTACGTTCAAGTGCCTAATGATAAAAAATAAATTGAAAGAAATTATGCTCGGCTCTCAAATGGAATTCTCAGTTCTGTGAATTTGGTCCTAACAATACAAGATAACGGATTATTGTGAAATACGAGTACTTATCCAGCGTGCGCAAAGTAACGCAGCTACCTCTAACAAATCAGAAGATACCAAATAAGATTTTCGATAAGGGACAGTACATAATCTGCAAGTGACTTTCTTTACGGATATTACATGAAACACTTCTGTGCGTAAGTAATGAAGCATTCTTGGCCTTGCACCGCCATTGTATATACTTTCCTGAGGGTTGCGCTTATATTTAAAAGAATGGTTTCTGAACAAAATGTTCCACAATATCTGAGAACAAATGTAATTTGCAAGCGTTACACATGTAGCAACCATCATCTATCCTTGCATATCAGCACTTGCCAATAACCTTTTCTGTAAATTCTTACGTTTATTAAATATTAGACTTGTTCATGTTTCGTACGACGCCATATTACACCTCCAGAAGTTCAAGACAACCAACATAGTATGAAAACAGATATATGAACAAAGGGAAGTTAAAAAAGAAATCAGATGAAAATGATGTTTCGGTAAGAACAGAACAATGAGAATACACTGCGCCTCTGCATAAACGAAAGAAAGTAGTAGATTTCATTGACATCTTAGAACTCTAGGAGATAACTAAGATATCCAGTGAAGAGGGCAACAGTTGTTTAACAAATGCAACACGTTTAATGCATTATTAACAACATATACCCCGCTAACCATATCAGAAGTGTCAGCAAACGTAGGGATTGGAAGTGGTACGCTGTAAGAGAGACTACAGGGAACGACACTTCTACGGTACATCCCCAGAGAGACTGAGAGGGTCGATCATAACTTACGCAAGCACTACGTACTGATGTTGTACGTGGTAGGTCTACGTCACAAATCCTTTCACAAACTTTGGGTCGAATTGCTTACATATAGCGAGAGAAAGTCCCCACCGCACCTCTCTCAGATTTAGTGGTAAGATTGCCCAGTGGATAGCGCGTCAAAAACTGAATACAGATCAAGCATGAAAACAGGAAGGAGGTTTACTGAACTATGGGGAAAAAGCAAAATAGAAACAGTGAACGATCCAACTTAACAAGTGCAAAGCTGAGCGAAGAACAAAAGTTCCGGCATCGAGGTGAAGTGGTTGCCGTGTTGGACTGCGAAGTGGGCGAGTCGGGTTCTAAGCCCTGACGTGCCGTTTATTATTGTTTCTTTTCACAACATTATCGGCTGTCCGTACAGTCATTGAAATGCTTGTTTTCTTTCTGTAGTCTTAGCGGTTGTCATATTACATGTTGGTTATAGAATATAAGTCATGTAGTAAGAATACGTTACTCCTCCCGAACAGACCATGAAGGCCGAACGGTACCGACCGACCGCCGTGTCATCCTCAAGCCCATAGGCGTCACTGGATGCGGAAATGGAGGGGCATGTGGTCAGCACACCACTCTCCTGGCCGTATGTTAGTTTCCGAGACCGGAGCCGCTACTCCTCAACCCAGTAGCTACTCAGTTTGCCTCACAAGCACTGAGTGTACCCCGCTTGCCAACGGCGCTCGGCAGACAGGATGGTCACCCATCCAAGTGCTAACCCAGCCCGACAACGCTTAACTTCAGTGATCTGACGGGAACCGATGTTACCACTGCGGCAAGGCCAATGTCTAAGAATATATTACCGTCGCAAGTAAATGTAATGAATAGTGAGAGCATGCGAGATAGCACATAGATGTCTCACAGAAATGAAAATAACAAATAAACGGATGCGAACTATGTTTAAAAAAAGGAACTCAAGCTCCAAAACTTTCAAAACAGAACTCAACTTCAAAAAGTTAAAAACATTTGTTTTGTCATAGCACAGAGAAACTGTGTAATTGTGAAACTGATGTGTTAATTTGTTGGAGTTGTGTGACAAACTATTATATTTTCATGATTTCCTTGGGAGTTATTACATTCATATTCATACCAACACCTAAATCGAGCAAGGAGGCTTATCTCACTCACTCACCAGGAGTAAAAATTGTGTCCTGTCACATGATACGCCAGACGTGTTTTCCGGTGGAGGATTCGGTTGACTTGTCGCCTTGCCAGCAAACGTTTGCGATTCACGTTCGAAAGCCACTTCCTTTCGTCTGCTAATAGAGTAGTTATGCAGATACACCTCGCTGTTTCAAACGGACGTTATACCACGACACAGACACTAATTTGATTACAGCGAACAGCGAAAAAGTGAATTAAAAGACATGAGAGAGCTTGGAACACGAATCGGTCGCTATACAGTCTAACTCCGTGAACACTTTCAACCACGATGCCGCTGCTTCTCTTCTTCCCTCAATGTTGCACTTGTTAAGCTTTGACCATTCGCTGTTTCTATGTTGCTTTTTTTTGCTGTTCCGTACTGCTTCCTGTTTTTATGCTTGACCTGTGTTCATTTTTTGACGGGCTGTACACTAGGCCTCTTACCATTAAATCTGGCGGGGTGAGATGGGGAGTTTCCGTTGTAAGTAAGAAAAAAGTGCTTATAAATAAATGTCCGGCGATATTTAGTTTTTAATTTATTAATGAATGAATATTAACACTCTCAAGGTTCGTTTACGCTAAGGCTGTCTAAAGAACTCCTAACGAAATGGATCTGGAAAGTAATGTCCGGTGTACGAATCCCGTGAATTAGCTATAGACTCAACGCAGCCCCTTTTGTATTATTTCGAAACCTTTTCCCCACTAGAACACGCCGCATAATCACTATCTTCTTCAAGAAAATAGTTTTCCGAGTGGTAGGCAGAATTTCTCATAACAAGTCACGATCCCATGAAGATCTCAGTTTTTGCGATAAAATCGCACTTATAATTTTCTTCCCAATGCTAACCAAATTAAGACGTGACAATGTTCTTCACTGAGGCCTAGGAGCTGACACAATTCAGCACAATAATTTGCACATTTAGAAATTTGTACAAATGCAGCAGGAGTTGGCTGTCTTCGTTTCTCTTATTATCATTAGTCATGAGATTAAAACACCTTGTAATAAATGTTATGATAATGTTATCATGCTGCAGGAAATCATTCCCCAGCCATAGGCTACACCTACACAATACTTTTGTGTGATAGTCGCAGCAAGAAAATGAGGAAATGAGAGACGCAACAAATATACACTAACAGCTTTATTCTGCTGATGAAGCCAACTCCTCAAATTACGTCGAAGGATCGATTCCAACAGGTACTCGAAGTGGAGATTTGCCCTTGAGCATTAGTTACTACATTCACGAACAGCAGACACTGTAAAACACGTTACTTTTTCAAAGGGACTATGTGATGAAAGCGGGGAAATATATTCGAAATGAGCTGAAAGAGAGAAACCATATAATCGCAAACAAAAATTTATGAACCGAGCACAAAGAATAAATTTTAATTTGAAACAGTTAGGCACGGCTCGTTGTAGATGCAATAAAATTGTTTTAAACTTATAATGAAATGCTGCTTCCTATAGAAATTATGCATGATGCGAATATTTTAGAATTCATCTCTGAACCTACGGCCACGAAAAGTCCGGCACTCCAATTCTCTGAGGCATTACCGCGAGCTGAAACTCCATTGCATTGGAGACAATTGGGGCCGCGCTCAGCTGTTAACGAGCTCGTTATAGCGGCTGCGCAAATCTAGACCAAGATCGTCTCCACAGCGGAAACTCGCTGTCGGTCGCAAGTTCATTAAGTTCGTCAGCTTATAAATGGTAACTTGATAAGTAACAAGTCACAATAATTCCTGTAATACGTAATATCAACTTCACATTGCTCATCCAGCACAACAGGCATGCCACGCAATTTACCACCGTGATTTCTATCAGGCTCTGTGAATGTTAACGTATTACACCACACAAATTTGGGTCATTAGTCCATATCAATTTCTGTATTTTGCACAATCGAATGCTTATTCAGAAATATTGGGAAGTATTGTTCCTTAAGCATTATTTGTCAGACAAGAAACAAGAATCACCTGAACTTCCCATCAATCACCAGAAAAAAAATCGCAGCCGAAAATTTGATTAGCATTGTTATTATGAGAACGTAGATAATTTATTTGCTGTGGACAATTTAATAAGGATGTTACAAGGAAAAATACCCAAAAATAATATATTTGAATATATACCGACAAACAGAGGGTGCGGAGGAAAACCGTGAATTAAAAGGATGCAAGGGATGGAAAGGACTATGACCAAAGGAAATTTGCCGGTGAGGACACACACAATAGTTTATTATGGAGGATGAGGTGCGGAATGCAACAGGAGGAACAGGACCCCGCCAATATGACGGTCTACTTAAGAATAATGTCCTCCTCCTTAGATGAGCAGGCAGTATCACAGACTACAAAGAAGAGGACTCTGGTTCCATTCCAGTAATTTCAGGGATTGTTCCATGGTGGAAGGACTATAACTGAGTGCACTCACTTCGATAAGTCCAACTGAGGAGGTTCTTTAAGGGGAAGCAGTGGCTCTAAGATCTGACCAGCTGACAAGGGTCAGAAGAGCGGTGCGGTGGAACGATGCCCCTCCATAACATACACTCTAAGACAAAAACAATGACGCACCGCGAAGGAATCATCCGAACAGGATGGAAATCGCTATACGGGATGTACGTCTACATGCGAACGAAGGATTACAATTTCAGAAGAATTTGACGATTTATTCAAGAGAAGCAGATTCACAAATGGAGCAAGCCGGTAACGCGTTGATCCACCTCTGCCCCTTATGAAAGCAGTTATTCGGTTTGGCAATGACTGATAGTTGTTAGATGTCCTCCGGTAGGATATCGTGCCACATTCTGTCCATCTGGCGCTGATTGGAGGGTCCTCCCCATAGTGCTCCAAATGGTCTCAAGTGGAGAGAGATTTTCTGACCTTGCTGGCCGATGTAGGGGTTGGCAAGCACGAAAACAAGCATTAGAAATTTTCACAACGTACGGATGGGTATTATCTTGCTGAAATTTAAACCCGTAATGATGTGTCGTGAAGGACAATAAAACGGAACGTAGAATATCGTCGGGGATCCTGTTATAAAAAGAAATGGCAACCCAGAACTTCACTTCTGGGCTCAACTGCAGAGTTACTTTGCTGAATAATTGTAGCCGCGTGAGTTTTTGTACAAATTTGTCTTTTGCCACATGTGTTCCTATTGCACCAATGACTCTCAATAGCCACTACGATCCCTGGATTATCACGCACTTATTATCAACATAGCGGGCAGAGACATCGGAGCACAGAGCGTGATGTACAAGGGTTATGCGGATAGTAAGGAACGATCGGTCGCGAAATGGAAACCACAGTTCTAAACATTCTGCGTGGTGTCTGTTTGTTCTATATCGTGTCTCCCTACCACTTTCGCGCGACGACACTCTGAGCGTGTTTTTTTAGGGAATTGACTAGTTTGAACCTGGGACCTGTTGCTGGTAAGGAGACGCCAGACCACACATGACATGTAGAATTCAGAAGAGTTCAGTGAAACTAGCGATGATATAACCAAATACTTAATGATTTCAGCGTCAGCTCCACTGCACTCCCTGTAAAAGAATCTTAATACTAAATAAATTTAGTGGAAGGGGTTCAGACCTTTCCTATTTTTAGTTATCTGGTAAAATAACGTCGAAAAAGCAGTTAAGTTTATCATTGGAAATTTTATTCTACTCACAAAACATTGTTTATAAATTGCACTATTGATAAAAGGAAATGTTTTAATACAGAATGGTTAAAACCAAATGCGTTGAACAAAAAGGTGAACGAATATTCCCTGAATGGGTTTCCAAGTTCTACATTGGATTGAAGGATGATCTATGCCATATCACATCTATAATCTAGGTTTAAATTAAGTTTCACAAAAGAGAAAACTATCAAAATGATCTACAGTGACCCTCAATTATCTTTTTAATTACTTATCTAACTTGTCGTAAATTACAGTGGCTGATGTGGCTTCTCAATAACTATATAACAGAAAAATCATCGCGTTTCAGATTTTTACTTCAAGTGGCAAATGTGAACACCACGAGCTTTAATTGACGATCGACACTAGTATTACGCAAAAAGGGGATGTAACAGATGAGACTTCTGTAGTTCTGAGTGAAAGGCGCTCAAAAATGCGGCATCGCGTGCGTTCATTACCTTGTCGGTGTTCGTCAGGGGACGTCGGGCAGCACAGCTCCGCTCACCTCGCCGTCCTAACTTCTCCTTACTACAATTTACCGAAGTTGGTTTAAAAAAAACTATCTGGCTGTGTTTTCATCTGACCAATCAGGGTCTCAATGTTAACCTTAAGCTCCGCCTACAAAAATTCTGTCTATCCAATGAGAAACGTTATACTTTTCGTGGTGGGGCAATGTTTTTAAAGTTTGCAACGTAACAGAGACGCGAAAAAGTCTCACGCTAAAACTTGCGGGTGGTGTAGCCCTTTTTGTGTTATCGTAAGATCTATACTGTTCTTCTGAAGGGCTCTAGCTTTTAACATTGGCTGGGGGGTGGTCTTGACGTAACAGAGACGCGAAAAAGTCTCACGCTAAAACTTTCGGGTGGTGTGGTCCTAGCGGTTAGCTGGCGACGTAGGTGTCCGTCCGTCCCTTATCGTAGGGCCTTTCAGCTTAACACGGTTCTGCTCTCGGCTTCTGTTCTCGTTTCACCCCTCGGAACTGCGTCTGTCCCACGGTGGGAAGGTATGACACGAATTTAGGCATTCTTGTGTTAGTCTGTGGTATTCCATTTGCTCACTCGTTACTCGAATTACTTTGATTAATTTAATGTCACGATTTATTCGGAGCTATGTGACATACTACTGGATTTGCTTATCCTGTCAGGGTTTTCATGGAGGGTGTTGGATTTGCCTGACACCTTACACAGTGAAAATCTGATGAAGTTTACCACAGGTGTGTTGGGCAGTGTCTCTGGTATGCCCATCGATCGAGTTACGTCGTTCATCTTGATTATGAGCACACAGGGAGCACATAAAGATACCTAGAACAATAGTGTCTCCCTCCAAGTTCGAGGGCCTGGTGAGATATTTCTCCTGAAGCTACATAGCCATAACTGTCGTGCGATTTCTTCTTCAAGACAATTCTCAGCCGCATTCTGCAAGGGCAATGAAGATGCTCCTGCATCGTTTTCAATTGGAAATGTTTGATTACCCTCAATACAGCCCGTAATTTTCTCCTTCTGAGTTTCATCTCTGCTCAAATGAACCGCTGGCTATGAAAACAACATTTTGGCACAGACAACAAGCTGTAGGGCAGCGTAGAGAATTGGCGGAAAGCACTGGCGGCTGCCTTCTATGACGAGGGTATCGGAAAGTTGGTACAACTCTACGACAAACGTCTAAATCGGATCGGCGAATATGGAGATTAGTAGCTGAAAGTTGTAGCTAACTGTTGCAAATAAAACAGTTTTGATTTTTACTGTGGTTTCCATTTCTTGACCTATCGTTCCTTACTTTCCGAATAGCCCTAGTATCATAGACTGTGTATATCCTGATTAAATCTGTAAACCTATCCCTTTCGTTATCGACTAAAGATAATCAGGGTCACAATGTAATCCTTTCAGCTAGTGACGTGATGATATTTGCTGTAAACTACGGTGTCAAATCACCTTGCATTCATTGCCGAACAATCGAATTTTTTATGTGTGAAGTACGATGTGAAGTAAACCTGAACTTAAACCCCAGAGCAGGTAGAAGAGTGAATCAAAGAGAAAAGATATTTGTTAACAAGGTGTACTGAATACATCGTTGAATCACATTTTTCAATAAGTAGATGACGTCAGGACACTATCCCACCGGCGTCAGCCGAACGATACGTGGTGACGATGCCAAGGAGGGCAGTCTGACGGCGGACGAGCGACGGAAATCAAGGTTGCTGGATGGAGTGGTGTGACAGTGACCAGTCATCAACAGTCCAATATCGTTGTTGACTGGCCCAGGCGAGGCGTAAAGTTTTGTGTTGTGCAGTCATCGAGGGTACACGAGTGGGCCTTCGGCTCCCAAACCCCGTATCGATGATGTTTCGTTGAGTGGTTAACACGCTGACACTTATTGATGGGCCAGAATTGAAATCTGCAGCAATTTTCGGAAGGGTTGAACTTCTGTCACTCTGAGCGATTCTTTTCATTCGTCGTTGGTCCCGTTCTTGCAGCATTATTGTCTCATATAGGCCCTGGCGACTACAGCGCTCTATTCTGCCTGTTTACCTATCTCTGTATTTGAATACGCATCCCTTCACCAGGTTCTTTGGCGCTTGAGTGTAACGATGAATGTACTAGTACGTATTTATGTGGGTTCCGCATATTCACATAAGTCAGAGGCCCGATTACAACCAGAGTAGGTACACATATCCTGTTCTGTCTACAAAGAGTCGTTATGGAGTAAGAAACATCTACCTATGAAAGATTTTGGAGTGAGTTGGAAAAAAATTGTGAAGCTTACGACGTGCGAATACCCAGAATTCATTCATCCAGTATTTGAGAATGAGAGTTCTTAACCAATTGCATAAAACTTCAAGTAGAATTCAAATCGTTAATGAAACTTTTTCTCTTTGAGAAGCATCTGCATAAAACTTCAAGCAGAATTTAAATCGTTAACGAAAATTTTTCTCTTTGAGAAGCACCACAAAATGATGGGAGGCAAAGAAGTTCGTCGCTTGCTACAATTTCGCTGTTAAATAAATGTCGTGTTGTAACACCATAGCTCTAATGCTGTACTGATTTATTTTGCTTTTGTTTCATTTAATGTTACATTGCTGTGCTTCTGTAAATGTTGTGATTGAATCGATAACATAAAATTGTATACTGCTTTCTTTATACAAACTTTGATGTCATGGTTTGGTTCTATGCTGTGTAGCTTATCTTTCATTTAAACTCTTTGCCCCATTTGGAGGGAACAAAACTCACTGTATATAATTGTAATTTTGTGTGAATAATTTTTGGTAGAAACGTCAATATGTGAAAATGTTCTGTTTTATTTAATGTGTTTGGTTGCTGCTATGTAAACTGCTGATCCTCACTTAGAGTTCTTAGTTATTCTATATGTAAAAGGTGCTGTGGTTCCCCTCGGGAACGGAACTGTGAAGCGCGCGCAAATTGTGGTTGGCCTATGTAGAGAAGGTGGAACTGATAGTCAGTCGGGGACGAGCTACGAGTCGGGGACGAGCCACCAGTCCGTGCACTGCTATGTAAAAGATGCATATTGTGCTGATTTCGAGAGAGGCTTTTCTTGCTTCTTTCCAAGGCCTCGGATGGATAAATAGCTGGAAATATTCTGGAATTTGTATCTATCATCGCCACCAAGAAATGACCGAGTCCAGCAATGCTGCCTGCAATTCCTCCTACCAACATGCAGTTGCCACCACATTGCTCAATCATTGCAACGTAATACTATAATGATGTACAGTGAAGGATCAGCTTAATGGATGTGCTAATGTGCTGAAATATAAGGTAATTTATATCTGAATTTATGTACCTACCTTGATTTTTCTCCTTATCATAACACCTCTCAGGGTCCTCTCCGTTTGAACTGAAGTGATTACCGAGTGTCCTTAAAGAAAGTACATTAAAACCCAGTTTTCTAATTAATGCCTCTTGAATATAGTGAAGAGAAAGTCAATGTGGCAAGAGAGTGAGTTAAAGTTAATGATGCTTGCTGAAATAATATTCCTAGTAAAACTGCTTATTTGTGTGTTGTTGCCAACTTCAAATTAAAATTTCTCAAGACTGAGGATTATAAAGTTTTGCTTAGTAAATGATCACGTTACTGCCTGTTGTTAATCGCAGAAAGTGAGTCGGTATCTTATTTAAATGTTAATTTTATGTCTCACGGTAGTAAAAGTGGAAAACTGCATAGTAGGAAATTATATGTTCATGATTACTAAGTGTTTGTCTGTCTTGTGTGCATATTAACAGTATAAAGACCACTCAGTTTGTGTAAGCCCTGAAAGTGATAGTGTTTTTCTGTACCTCTTATAATTTTACAAATAATTTGTGCTGCTCCAACTGTTAGTTTCACTCTTACCGTAAACATATGAGTGTGTCAGGGTTCATTGCACTCGCGTGTGGCCAAGTATAGGTTGTGTTTACCCATTACAGTTACTAATAACTATCTTCTTGAACGAGAATGTTAATCATTCTCTTGCCTAGTTAGGCTGGCGACCGTTTTCTTTATCAATTAAACAGGCAAAATAATGTTTGTTACTTTTCGAATATTTACGTAATTCTGACTTTCACTTCCGATAAGCCACCTCCGTTAGGTACAACACGGTCAACACAATAAAATTCCTCTCAGAGGGTAACACTGCTCTGTTGCTTTAGACCATAATTGTTATAACAAAATAATTCTGTTTTGCAAACTGACTCCTACTTTAAGGTAATGGTATAGCAGTAGCAGACAAGGAAGTGTTATACGTGGCTTTTCCGTGACAGGACTAATTGTTCTGTTGGGGCATCGTATGTACTAAGCCAAACTTGGTATTTGATTGTATAAGCTACGTAAATACTGTTGCAGTGTTACACGTGGCTTTTCCGTGACAGGACTAATTGTTCCGTTGGGACATCGTATGTACTAAGCCATACTTTGTATTTTATTGAATAAGCTACGTAAATACGCTGTTGTAGTGTTATAGTGTGACTAGGGTCTCCCGTCGGGTAGGCCGTTGGCTGGGTGCAAGTCATTCGGTTTGACGCTACGTCGGCGGCTTGAGCGTCGGTGGGGTTGAAATGATGATGCGGTCATCGGTGAAAATCTTCAACTCAGCCGGGAATTCAATCCGAGCCCTTAGGATTGACAATCTGTGAGCTTACCGCTCAACTACCGGGGGCTGACATTTTCGCTCTTAATGCATAAAACAGCCCCATGAGCACTACTACTACTACTACTACTACTACCTGTATTCAGGCCACGATTTGCGGATTGTATGCACATACACATTGAATCTGCCTGCAACATTATATCATTGTGTGACAAATAGTTCTAGAGATATGACGCCAAAAACACTGACACGTGTGAAAAACTGCTGCATCATGCATGAAGTTTAAATTAATTATTTCTTTGGTGCTAAATCTATTGGCAACACATACATGTACATATAAAGAAAATCATTGTACGTCGCATAGTTCAAGAGATACATCGTAAACGTTGACCTGAATTTCAACGAAACTGCAGGGCGAAATTCGCTACAGATAATAGTGAAATATGCGTCCAAAGATGTGTGAAATATGTTAAACACATGCGACATTGGCGTATGTGGGCAAAGCCGCAGATAAAAGAAACTTCTCCTAAAACCGTGGGTTTGATTTTAAGCAATCTTGGTAACCATTTAGCTTCCTGTCTAGAAATAAATGCCCTAAGGATAAGAACCAGCAACCCCATAGGGGGCGAGGATGATAACGTGGAGAGGGAAACAGAGGAAGTAGTGATGGACGCACACAGAAGGGGAAGGAGGAAATGGACAGGAAGAGAGGGGGTAGGAGGAGAAGGTGCACTATGAGATGAGAAAAGTGGAGGTGGGCAGGGATTGAGGGAGGAAGAAATGGATAGAAAAGGGAAGAAGAGATGGATAGAGAGAGAGAGGGGAACAGATGGACTGAGAAATGGGGAGGAGAAAATTTAGGTAAGGGGAAGAAGAAGATGGAGGGGGCAGGAGCAGAGGGTCAGAGGGGGGGGGGGCTGGAGGAGATGGACAGAGAGTGGGGGAAGAGCTGGATGAGGAAGACATAGAGAGAGGGGGGAAAGGACATTGTAAGAGAGTGGTGTGGATAAAACAGCCAGAGAGAGGGGGAAGGAAGAGACGAATTAATGGAACTGGAATAAATACATACCTGGGCAACGCCATTTACTCAGTTATTTTATCGTAGTAATTTCACCCAAATTGGCCAAGGAATGAAAAACTGCTGTATATTTCTTCCAGGCAGGAGTCATCATAGCCAGCGAACATACTGAAAAAGTGGGGAAATGGTGAAGTGATCATGGGAGGAAGAGCGAAGAATGCGCTGCTTTCCATTGAATTTAACGTTTATTATTATAATCTCCATCACCAATAACACAAACACGAGTTAAAAATTCAGATTAGTGTCACGACGCTAGGAAAGCGAAATATATCATCCAAGGTCATTGAACAAAATAGTTTGAAGTATCATTTGACTTAGCAGAGCCGAGAGGAAGAGCAGATAAAAGGGAAAGACTGCTATCTTACGAATCATGCATGAAAATTTCTGTACATGTTGGGCGCACAATGATTGCTCGTATCTGACCAGAGAAGCATAGAGTAGGGGTATGAGATACCTCATCATTGGTTAGTCAATACGTATGAACTGCAGTCCTAACAGCTTAACATTATGCACATACAAACTCTTAGTAGGTCGCACTCGCTTACGCAAGATCTTACCACATTTCATCACTCGGTGGAAGGCATCTGCAAGTCGTGTGACCGCTGCACCAGATCGATGTGTAGCCCCTGCCTTCTAGCCCCAGATCGAAGCCCGAAATGTCCTCTCCCAAGATCGAAGACCGAATGGCTTCTCTCTAAGGCTTCAAGACCAAATGTCACAAAATCTCTCTCACAGCCAGTTTTCAGTTTTCCCTTCGGAAGAATCTTTTGTCTGTCAATTGGGGGATTTTATTAAAAGTTCTCCACTGGGATTTCTTGTTACAAACTCTTTGATTCCTCTCCCAATAAGAACTGTTTTACAAGCTGCCCTTTTGCTTGCATTCCTGCATCAACAAAACTTAGGTGGCGACTAATCCCCCACTACTTTTTGTGGTATTTTTGGAGATACGAGCTCATTAACCTCACGCAGTTTGATGCCTGAAAGTCAGTTTTTCTTCTTCACCAGACTTCAAGGATTTTCTACCGCAACTACGGCTTTCGCGCGATATGCGCAGGGACTGCTACTGATTGGCTATCCTCTCACACAGTCACCTTCTGTGACGGGTGTTCGTTCAGTGAACTAGCAGATCCCGTTAAATCGCATCTTGACTCTATGACTCAGCTCGTAAATGGTGCATCATTCCACACCGTCCTAATTGTCTCTCTGCGGGTCGTTATCCGTGTGTTTTATCTGGAGCCATGACTCATGTTGTGCCGTCCACCACTTACAGGAGGACTTCATAAGCTCTGTCAGGCTGGTATTGTGGTGGACAATGCGAGCACGCCGATGAGTACCTGGCTGATGTTGTACCGGCTCCTTGCCACGACCTACTGCCGAATTCGCCTTTAGAAGTCGTGGACCCATCACTCCAGCGACCTACACCCCCAGCCCCCTAGCCTCTGACTTTTTCCTATCGCGACTCATCAGTATTTAGTTCATGCAACCACAAAATATGGGCATACAAGAAGTATTAACAGAATAAAGGAATTTGTCAGGGATGGACGGCTTAATGTTTGCTGTTCACTTGTCTCAGCCATAACTAGTATAAACTTTTATTAATCGGTAGCAAAAGGGGACTCAGGTGTTGATCATCCCAATTAATCATGGTAAAAACATGAGGCCCAATAGACTGACGCATTTCAACGCAGTTGCAACATCGCCCGAGCCTCTGATTCAAACCCTGCATTCAGCTCTGTATGGAATGTCCACAGTTGGTCGCGACAGTGACGCTACAGACTGTGAGCTCTTCCTTCATTTCGCAAGCAATATTAGCAGTCTTCACCAGTCCCGACCAGAGAAAAACTCTTCTGATCGAAGACAACAAAAATCGTTAGCACCAACATGAGCCAACAACTTGAGTTGGCTGCATCCTGTGCTCTTCATGGCACCGGGAAGGACACGTTCCACATCTGGGATGACTCGGTCCCGGAATAGACACAGATTACACACTGGACATATTCCTTTTCTTGTCAGGAACGTCACTAGTGGGCCGTATTACACGCCAAAATAGATCTCTCAGTTACCACTTAATACCACTCTTTGCGAATGATCGCACCTCGCAGTCTGGGGGCGTCAGCCGACAGCGTCTTATCAACAAAAGTCTAGTCGCAGGTACAAAAAATAGTGTGCTTCTCTGTGGTAATCGCTGAAGCCAGAAGACAATGCCATGTCACAGCAAGTGAGTGTTAACGCCCAACAGTCACGCCAACGAAGGACATAACAACGGATGTTTACCTACCATTGAATATGGCTGGAAATCACCTGAGATATTCCACGACATCGTCAATTTCCTTCAAGAAGCGATGAAAGTTCCTATTGCTGCAACACATGAACTGACGCAGAAAGTATCCAACTGTACTATGTTTCATTCCACGTTGCTAGGGCAGACACGAGAACTGCGAGAGGAGAATGAAAGATTACGTCATGAAATCTTTAAAATGTAGTCAGGAGGACTGGAAGCCTTGTTGAACTTCCAGACCAGGGGAATTCCAAGCTGACAGCTACGCCTATTTCTTCATATGCCGCTGTTGCAGCTTCGCAAGAACCAAAGCTAAGTACAACAGCTAAGATACAGAAATCAGCAAACAAAAAAATCAAAGCACTCTTTGTTAGATCTACGAGAACTATGACGCTAAATACGTAAAGAAGAGACGTACTGATGCAATAAATCCGAGGAGAAACGTGATCAAGTTATCGAACCGGACAGCCAGTAGCGTTCTCATAGTGCAAACATAGAATGATGATGGCTGTAGAAAGCTTCAAGAAGAAGCTCATCAGATACACAGCGTTAATGTGAACCACCGAAAAAGAATAGACCTCTGCAAATTGTGTACACTGTGCCCAAGGAAGTGGACGACAATGAAATCCTCGAAGATATCTATGAGCTTAACTTGTCTGAGCACATGCAAGAGAAGGAATCTGAAGAAGAGTTACGGCTGAGATTCGGAACCCTACCCTGAAGGAAAACCTATGTCATTCACGTTATAGAAGTCACACCTCATTTTCGTATGCTCCGACAGCGAAAAGCAAAGGTGTATGTCGGCTTCCGTGCTGTAGGAATCTTCAACTTCATATAAAATCTTCATATAAAATCTAGTAAAGTAAGTGACAGAAGACTTGTTACACAGGAAACGGGAACACAAATCCGCGCCCACAGTAGCCAGGAATTGGCATCGTACCATAGCTTGGCGTCAGCAACTTGGAATTATACTACCACGAGAGGAGTGTCATATTATTACGACATTCCAGCACCAATAACTACAGAGTTTATTCAGAAGGAGCATCTTTACTTCATGAATTTCATAGATGACGTGATACTGCAGAAGATATTAGAGACAACAGTTGTAAAGGAACTTAAGACAGTCTCGTAATGAGCAATAATGCAGACACAAATATGTTGCCTGATAAACGAACGTGAGCAGAAGAAATTTTGTGTAAGTAAAGCTGAACATTCAGGAAGCTTAAATACAGACAGTGTAACTCAGAATGACCTGTCCAAAAGACAAGAAACCACTTCGTCATCACGTGCAAATTCACACCAGATGAAGTTCGTTCAAGGAGAGGTGCTGACAGAAGAGATGTTCCTGGTACAGCTGAAGGCTTCCAGACTGTCCAGATATCCAACCTGATACCACATGTACAAGGGGCCCCTGCTTAAGGTTATATAATGATGGTGATGATCACGATGACACCGACACTGCATCTGCAGAAGCAGCAGACAAAAAGGCAGCTTCGATATCATCTGCAGATCGTCCCCTATTTCCGTATGAAGTGGAGTGTAGTGACCGTGATGATACTGATGAGTATAAGAATCGCAGGCAGTGAACTGCAGTGAAAATTAGGTCTTTCTATCACACCAGATACTATTTCTGACACTTAGAGCCCCACGAAAATGATATACAATTACACAAAGACAAATCTTTAATGCCCAGTTACGTCGTTTGGAAGATCACAGTGTACTGCTTGTTACTTTCAGACATGTTATGAGCTGGGCACCCCAAAGGGCAACTATCATCTGTTCTGCATCCGAGACATTAGACAGAATTCTTTTGAGGGTAAATAATTTGCCAACCGAGTTTCAACCATTACGTGACCTTCTTCGGCAGGCGTTCACGAAAAGAAATGAAGCATTCGAAATTGAGCATTTATACGTAGATTTTGTAAAAGCATATGGACGCGTTTCCTTTGACCCAGTCCTAACCTCTCCTAAGTGCTTTGTTTACACTGAAACACATAAAAGGATAAAGACATTGCAGATAAATAGTGCGCGAAGTAAACTGGCTGTGACAGAAATACGAAAATGAATTAACTAGCTGAGTGTTGGTATTTTATGTCGGGAAGAACAGTACTGTACAGACAATAGGATCTCACATTCATCAGCGGATATGTTAACAGTTACTGGCTACAATGAGACAGCATCTGCCATTGTGATTAGAAGTAGGAAATTCACCGTGACAAAAGTGGCACGGCTGCGTGATAAGAAGATGGTCACAGCAGAAGTGAAAAATCTGCAGAGAAGGAGGAATGCAGTAAACATGTACATGCAGTATTCTCATCCCATCGTACCTTATGTAAATTAATTCATGGTGGTAGCTCTATACGGTGAGGTGCGTGTCTTCTTGTGGTAGCGGATTCGAACGAAAAATCCTCTCTGTTTCAAAGAAGGCAACATAACTAACGAAGTTGGGTATTAGAGGTCGCAATAGAGGAACTGGACTTCATTGTCTTAAATATAGAAGGACAGCTGAGTACATTCGATGATCGAGCATGTACAGCAACTAACATAGATGTCACTTTAGCAAACGGCATGACAGCAGCTAAGATTAATAGTTGGCAAGTCCTCCAGTTCCTAACACGCAGTGACCGTAACGCAATTGCCATCGAAGTGGAGAGTGTCAATTATAGAGGGCCACCAACAGATAAAATCATGACTGGGTTGGACATCAGGAAAACGGATTGATGTGGCTTAGTTGCCTACATTGCAGCATTTCCAGTGGAATCGCTTACGATGAATGTAAACTTGGGTGCGCAGCTACTAACTGAATTCTTGCAAAGAGCACAGAATATTTATATCATCAAGAAAATCGTAAATGTCAGACTACAGTCACTTCGAGCTCAGAACTTTCCACTCTGAGACGAAGGGAAAGCTCAAGAAGAAGAATCTAGCAACGTGATTTAGGGCAATCAGAGCGTACTGTGAGACCCACTGAATACAGAGCAGTTAAGATACATTACAAAACATTGCTTCCGAAATCTAAAAGAATACACTGGGAGAAGTTTCTACATAATCATTTCAATCTGACATATGGGGAAGACCATGTAAGCTATTGATTGAAAAGGTTAAGGAATGTACTTTCATATCCACAGTTCGTAAAGCGGATGTCTGAATGACGGCTAGATGGGAGGAGTCAGCAGAATATCTGCTAATCGCCGTACTCCCTGATGATAACACCAACACAGGTACTGAAAAACAAGCACAACTCAGAAGTTAACTATGTAACGAATACGACAATCAGATGTTGGTGATACGTTTCGCTCAAGAAGAAATTGCTATCGGAATTTCCAAACTAAAATCTGGTAAGGCACCTGGTCCGGATGGCGCTTATCCTGAGGTCGTGCGGATGGGGGGTCCACTGATAGTGCCATATTTGACAAGATTACTAAACGAGGCATTGAGAATAGGTAGAATTCCGGCGAGATGGGGGAAGGGCTAGAGTAGTAGTTATTAAAAAGGGAAAGGATAAAGATCCATCATTACGGTAATGTTATAGACCAATAGTTTTGAGCATTTACTATGTTCCTACTTGTATAGATTTTGAAGTTGATACCTAGACCAGAATATTTTATGTTTTGAAGATGGCAGTAGCCAAAACCGGTAACGGTGGATTATAAAAAAAAAAGGTGTGATCGAGACGGACCTTTACAAATACAGTACCACAATGTGATCACATACCCCTTTATAGACTTTGTCTCCAATTGGTAAATAGACCTGTTTGCTTGTTTAACAACTTGGCCAAAGTTAAGGTGCGTCAGCTCTGTGACCGATTGCAGGCGCGGAGGGCGCTGGGATCTGAACCAGTGTCAGTATGGAGTCAGAAAAGGAAAACGTATAAATGATGCGGTTAACAGAGTTCTTCATATTATAGAAAATTCGATAGCGAAGCATGTGGTCACGCTCATGACTGACATTGCAGGCGCATTCGATAATCTTCGGTGGCCTGTGATGTTCGTATGCCTCCGAGATCTCGGTGTCCCCAAATGTCTGTAAAAGAGCTTTGTAGATTATTGAAGCGGAACTAGTGTCCAATAGTTTACGTGGCAGAGCAAGATAATTGAAGAGGTAAGCAAGGACTGTCCTCAAGGCTCCATAAGCGGTCCACTTTTTTGGGATGTTAGTACTGATTCTCTATTACATCTGTTAGACGGGGCACATGCTACTGAGGGTGTTGTTCCTTACGCAGAAGACATCCTTGTAGTGGTTTCTGCAGATTCCAGTGCGAAACTTGAAGAAAAGGTGAATGATGTGCTTTCTCAGATACGGCATTGGTCTAAGAGCAACAAACTGACTATAGCTGTTCATGAAACCACATCATACTTCTGAATGTAAGACTTTCTCTTGACATGAATCCCTCCCTGAGCCTTGACGGCATCCCTATAAGGCACAGCACTGTTTGAAGATATTTAGCCATTCCTCTAGATATTTAAGCATTCTTCCATTCAAGAAAATAAATTCCTACAACATGTAAAATATATTACTCTGGATGAAGAAAAATTATATATAAGATTGTCCACGCTGGCACTGCTGACTGTAAATTATTACCGTTGCCTATGGTGCGGTCATATCACGAAGCCTTCGCTACCGGCGTCTGCGCGCATCGCCTTTGACTAAGCAGTACAAAACAATACTGCCATGGATTGAGCGGACAGTACGTATGAAGCTCACTGGTGCATTTCGCGCTACACCTGTGTAGGGATTACTGGTGGTTCTCGGGATACGTCCGATTGATATTGTGTTACGTTACAGGGCAGTGCTGCCTTGGTTGGAGAGTGCACAGTACGATAATGTGTATGAGATCATAGGAACTCATTTTACTGAATAAAGACATATAGGAGCCTGGAAGTTAGATGAATGGCAATCTGACTAGGACAATAGAAGCACTGCAGACGAGTGTACAATATATTCCCAAGCATCAGAAGCAGGTTCAGACAGTGCGACATTCTCCCTGCTCGAAGTATGGTGCACCTATTAACAGGTCATGTTACATGTCCAAACTATTTGCATCGAGTCTGTGAATGTGGTGAGGAAAGCTCCGCTGACCATGTCATTTTCAGTTGTCCCCTTTTCCAGGTAGCGAGAGACTGCGGAGAGTTTGAATGTCATGTGCAAACAACTGTAAATGACGAAAACTTGTGGATTACAGTTAATATGATTGAACATACAGATTCAAAAAGGTAACTGCCTAACTTCCAATCTATAAGATCAAGTGGACGCTTTAAACACAAAAATAACGTCAATAGATCACAAGAAGTGTTCACCCTATTACAGGTAATGATTGGCACATATAAATTTAATCAAGAGAAACCGTAAGATACAGATAAATATGAATAAAGAAGAAACATTAAAAAAGAAGGAAGGAAAGGAAGGAAGAAAGAATGTATTGCCACCCACACAGATATGTGTAGACTTTAGGATTGTCAAGGCATGCACATACCAATGTGGGAAACGTAGAATAGTGTAGCAACAACAGGCAGAAGTAGATATAGTTGTCGTTAGTTGGATACCTCGAGTTATTCCGAGGCTGCTAGTAACATATCTAGTAATATAAGCTGAATGTTTAGCCGGCCACTGTGGACGAGCGGTTCTAGGTGCTTCAGTCCGGAACCGCGCTGCTGCAGGTTCGAATCCTGCCTCGGGCATGGACGTGTGTGATGGCCTTAGGGTAGTTAGATTTAAGTAGTTCTAAGTCTAGGGGACTGATGAGCTCAGATGTTAAGTCCCATAGTGCTTAGAGCCATTAGTAGCTGGATGTTACTCACTTAGAACTTAAGTTATTCCTCATATTTAATGTTGTTTAATTGATTCCTATTTTCAGGTTTATTTCGACATTAGTGTTACCAACGGTTGCTGTTAACGTAAAGGATTATACTATATACAGAATATAAACCATTGTAGGTCACTGTGATTTCTGAATGTGTAGGGTCTCTTTAGCATTTCCAGATAACATTCGTGGCAGTAAAGTGAAGTTGAATGTTTGAGAGGCTTCCTCAGAAATAGAACTAGCAACTGCATCTGACACTGAGTATTTAGCATCCGCAGATAGTGTCTGAAATCTCTGTGTGAGATAGACTGCGGAGACTTTTAGATCTGTCTCCCATGAAGTGTTCCGCTGCCTGCTGCAGCTAGGAACGATCGCCGACTCCATCACAGATGAGGGACCAACCTCAGTGCAGTCAGTAAATGGGGTGGCCACAGTAGTGCATCTGTCATGGGACGTGTGGGACATTCTGGATATCCCTTGGATTCCCGCGTCCAGCTTCCCACTGTGATGCTTATTGGCAACAGCCTTGAGCAGTGTGACCAAAACCAGCACCACCTGGAGCTGTGAGGTAAGGGTAGTTAATTCAGCTTATATCCGAACACAGCAGTCATAGCCGCTATCCTTACTGAACTCGACGTAACTATACACCAGAAAGTTTTTAACATGGGGTACTGCGCCAAGCATATATTCAAACGTGAAACAAACTTAATATTTAAACTGATAAGCAAACAGGCAAATGGAAATAAGTCATAAACGAACGATGTACTCCCCTGTGGTGCTGCACGAAGGGAAGCTACTGCCTAACGAAGGTGTCTTGTAACGGAACTCGTAGCATAGGACGTTGAATGGGAATCTTGCACGGAAGCAGATTTTTCTCTCTGCAAAACTCTTGCTATCCAATAACACTGCAGACCCACATGTCTTGTCCACAAATTCTCGCAGTACCCGTCAACTAACGTACCGTTCAACTTTTTACCGCCAGTGTACAATCCACATCTCAAACCTAACTGTATATTTTCGATGACTGCCGTGACCCAAGGTTGTGAAAACCCTCCCACCTATCTCCATTGCAGAGTTCATCTCCCCCTGCAAAATGTGCCAACCCATAATTCCGAGTACTAAGTAAGTCCGGCAGTCTTCGCATTCCACATTTTCTTCCATACACGAGTGAAAGAGTCAGTCCTCCAAATCTTAGTTAACTCTCTCCAACTACTTTACTCTAAATCATAGAAATAACTCCCTGATTCTGATACCCAGGGCTGAAGATAGATCCGTCCTGTAACAGCTGTTCAAAATACCCACTCTTTTGACTCACTTAAAATCTTCCAAGAATCCGCGGTTCACCACTGCCACTGCCGCCTACTGCCAGCATAACTACTGTATCGGTTTCTCCCACCTAAACACCATTGTTTAATCCAACATCCACGATATCCCGTACAACATCCGCAGTCCTACTGCACCCACTCCTCATCGAAAACACAGGTTCATACTCTCTCACTACCTGGAATATCAAAGTACTCACAAGACAATGACTCTTCCCAACCCACACCCCTACATGAGCTCTCCACCAATATGAGACCTCCTGTCCAAAAATGCCACAGCAAAATTTTCATTCCCTTAACGTATGTAACACATTATTTTATTTCATCACACCTTTTTTTCTTTTTTTACAATCTCTCCAGCATCCGCAAAGCTCTAGGCAAATACAGGATGACGTAAGCTGTAATACCCCATTTATTCCGTGAACGCTTCCAGATATCGAAACGATGTTTCTTGCTATTCATAGTACGCTGAGAGTCAAATATTTTTATGGCTATTGGCTCAAATGGCTCTGAGCACTATGGGACGCAACTGCTGAGGTCATTAGTCCCCTAGAACTTAGAACTAGTTAAACCTAACTAACCTAAGGACATCACAAACATCCATGCCCGAGGCAGGATTCGAACCTGCGACCGTAGCGATCTTGCGGTTCCAGACTGCAGCGCCTTTAACCGCACGGCCACTTCGGCCGGCTTTATGGCTATTGCATGGGACTATAGTTTCAGCCGAGATAGTGAAACAAGTATTGTTTTTTTTTCAGTGGAAACGTATACTTTTAGTAATTGCATTCAGTGGCTGTGGAAAGGCAATTACAGTGATCTGATGCTTATTAATATTGACGTTGAAAGCTTTCGCAAAAGAATCAAAGAAATGTAGGGGCTTTGGGGTGAATCTGAAGATGCCAGAGTGGATTTCCTGCCGTCCATTATTTCACGTTACGTAAATGTACGTACCATGATTTGTAAATGCTGCGTCGTCAGTTGAGAGCACACTTTGGAGAAACGTACTGTCGTCTCCCAGGCGCTGCAGAGCACACTGGCAAAATTTTATACGAAGTTCAATATCACGCCCTTCGAGACCCTGTTGTAATGACAGGTGATAGGAGTGGAATTCATATTGTTGTAAGATTGGAATGGCAATGGTAAGGCTGATCCCACATCGGTGGCAGTACGACCCGTGCCACCCTGCTGACTGATAAGTGTCCTAGTTAGACCTGCTTCTTCATGCGCTCTGTGAGTTGCAGTCTTCGATTTCCCCTATCGTTTAACGCTGAAGCTGCCTGTTCGCATTAGTGGCCCACTAATTCATGCAAGTGCATAGTGCGGTGGTCTGGGATGATCAGGATACACACCCTCATACAGTTGTACCGTATCGATGACATTTCTTT